>NC_034201.2:26215323-26515323 GCF_002021735.2 Oncorhynchus kisutch
AGGGTCCCCAGTCCGGGGCCGGCGACGAGGGTCCCCACATCAGAGGTGCCACCAAGGTGGGGGGAACCGGAGCAGGACAGGGGACCCTCGCCCCGAACCGGAGCCGCCGCCAAGGATAGATGCCCTCCCGGAACTTCCCCTATAGATTCAGGTTTGCGGCCGGGAGTCCGCACCTTTGGGGGGGGGGGGGGGGTACTGTCACACCCTGACCTTAGAGAGCCGTTTCATTTCTCTATTTGATGAGGTCAGGGTGTGATGTGGGGTGGGCATTCTATGTTTTGTATTTCTTTGGTTTTGGCAATGTGTGGTTCCCAATCAGAGGCAGCTGTCTATCGTTGTCTCTGATTGGGAATCATACTGAGGTAGCCTGTTGGTGGGATCTTGTTTTTTGTTAGCTCTGTGAAGCCGGCAGAACGTGACGTTCGTTATTCCTTTTGTTGTTTTTGTTTGGTGTTCTGAGTATTAAAGATCATGAACACTTACCAAGCTGCACCTTGGTCTACTTCTTCAGACGATCGTCACACTGGGAATGTGATGAAAGAAATAAAAGCTGAAATAAATCACTCTTTTTTTACATTCTTAAAATTAAGTGGTGATTCTAACTGACCTAAGACAGGGAATTTTTACTAGGATTAAATGTCAGGAATTGTGAAAAACTGAGTTCACTTGTATTTGGCTAAGGTGTATGTAAACTTCTGACTTCAACTGTACGTACTGTTTATAAATGAGGCCCCAGGTATGCATTTTATCCGCCTCATCTACATCCTAAAAGATTTCTGGGAACTCTACCAAACTTGTCAGAGGGAGGCATAGCAGATGTCAGCACAGTGCCTTTATGTTATAAAAAGCTTGAAACATTGCAAAGAGACAGAGTGACACATTCAGGAAACATCACTGTGTGTATCTTTGTGTGAAGCCCATCAAGCTCATTTTATCATCCCCATTCAAGAGGAGCAGCAGCAGACCGCAGTATTTACAGTATCTCCACATACCAAAGAGAACACCCACTGTTATGACAGGAAGAGTGTGTGCGTGTGTCTGGGGGAGAGGGCTTTCATTTCGCTGAATAAAATGGTCTAGGAGCTTGCGTGCTTTGTCTTTTTCATCCTGACCTAATTTGAGAGAGAAGATATGTTGTGCTATGTAGGCATCTAAACCAGGCCAGGGTCCTGCAGAGTTATAATTTACTGCTGACCCACTGGCTAATTTGAGGGCTCTAATACACCAAGCCCTGCGACACCCCATCTGTGATACTATGACCTATTTGCATAGCATCAGTATACAACAGTATGAACTTCCACGTTAGACGTCTTAATATGAATTCCCATATTAATTTGATAGGACACTACCATTGGAAAAAGTTAATTCCTGTGGACACATGTTCTTTTATTTTTATTTAACTAGGCAAGAACACATTCTTATTTACAATGACGGCCTACCCCGGCCAAACCAGGACGACGCTGGGCAAATTGTGCACCGCACTATGGGACTCCCAATTACAGCCAAATGTGATACAGCCTGGTCCTTGCATTGGTGTCTATATGCAGTGTTGCAGGCATACCAGTCAGCAGTAATGCTATCTAATAGCCATTGACAAGAGACAATGTCAGCTGCAGTTCAATCATAAAATCGGTCTTCTTTCTGTTGGCTTGCTTGGAGAACAGACCTTTATACTGTATGTTTTACTGAAGGAGTCCAAGGAAGTGTTTGGAATGTACTACATACTATTTTTCAAATGTGCAAAATCCTAAATCCTCTGCTGTGGGTGTCAGCACGCCAACCGCCACTCCCAGAGGATGGGGTGGTGTTGCCCCCCCCCCCCATTTCCCCCAGAGGTGGACCCGCTACCGCTAGTGCTATTGTGTTAGCCAGTTAGCCTTCAGGCCTGCTGAATTATTTCTGCCCTCAATGTAGGTCACATGCAGCTGCTCCTGTAGTGTTTGGATGTCTGTCTCCTCCCATTACACCCCAACATCTGTAGCACAGGTCATGCACGTGACACTCATCACCATTTCCCACATGCATGGTTCTCACGTATTTGAAGGTACATGTTCACACAGCTCTTGCCAGAAGAGGCTTTAATGTTGGTTTGGATTATTCATGTTCAGGCAATGGAGACATGAACGGAGGCGTAGGTGCAGAGTTGTCATGGGCTTGTTATTGGAATGTTTACTATGGTTTGTTGTTTTTGTGTGAACACTGCCTGTGGTGCTCTGTATAAATCATTAGCATGCTAAATCCATTATGATAGGTCAACTGAAGTGACATGTTAAAGGGAACATCTTGTGGAGACATGTTCAACTAAAACTATGCTGAAAACACCACTAATTGGCTGGACAAACAAGGAGATCTGTGTACAATTAGCTATTATGCATTTGTTGAATAATAGTAGGCCTGTTTGCCACCACAGCTGTTGGGCTGGTCTTTGCATATCCTGCATTTTTAGCTCCATCTGTCCAGATACAAGGGTGGGGGCTTCTCTCCGTGGTGCAGAAAGATAGTGTCATCACCGTGACCTTTCTTTGCTCCACGGTTACGCTGGCCAACTTGCCTGGGCGACTTACTACCCTGCGGCCGTAAACAAATGAGGGCACGTTAATATGATGACACGTTTCCATAGTAACAGCAAAGCTACACTTCAAGGGACAAGCCCCCATTTTTCATCAGCTGGGTTGAGCTAATAGATTGTGTTTGCCTTATTCCCCTGCCCCGGGGCCCAGCCGATGACACTGCAAACATTATTCAATGGAAGTGGAGCCTTGCTGTATGAGGATGCCTCTTTCTTGTGTTGACAGGCTGAGAGAGAAAAGCTAGAGGTTTTTCTTCATTTGAGCAAACCTCAATGTTTTTAAATGTTTAAAAACGGGACAACGGGACGTAGTGCAGTGTTGCAGTGTCGTTTTTCACCACAAAAGAGGCAGTTCCTTGTAATACCTGGAAATTGAGACCCGACGTATCATTCCTTGCGAATACTGAGGGGCAGTATTAAGTTAGTTTTGCAATGTAAGTCCCGTCCCTCTGTCTACGTCATATATTTTCCGGTATCCCTTCTGGTGTAAACACAGAAGAGATGGTCTGCTACTTCACTTCTACTACTTGCAAGCTTCCTTTTTTATGCTTTTTAATTTGAGATTTGCTAAGTGCAATTTTGTCTATGTCCAGTTTGGAGGAGCGTCTGTGCGAGTCGATGAGGCAATACGAGAACCTTTACAACCCTTCGATGCGGTTATATTCGGACAAGCCAGCAAAAGTCAACAGCTGGAGGGAGATATCACGGAATTTGAACACCGATACTGATATCAAAGAAACATGTAGAAGATTCGGAACTGGTATGTTCACAGTCTGAAAAGTGAATTTGGCAAGAGGAGTGGGGCTACTGGTGGTGTATGTCCCACCGATTCTCAGACAACTAGATTGTGTTCACGTGAAACATCGTCAGACAGACACCGATATGCCAGATACAGTATGTAGTCGTTATGCTGCGAGTCCTTTTGTACATTATGAGTGTGGGTGTTTCTGATCTTATGTTTAGCAGACCTAGTTAGAACATATGACATCAGCTCTTTTCTGGATGGGGGAAACTGTGAGTGGGATATATTCAATGCTTGTGTTATAATAATGATGGCAAGTTCAAACATCAGAAAACAGACGGTGTGTTGTGTGTGTTAATTAGATTGAGATGTTTATCAAATCAAATCAAATCAAATTGATTTATATAGCCCTTCAGCTGATATCTCAAAGAGCTGTACAGAAACTCAGCCTAAAACCCCAAACAGCAAGCATTGCAGGTGTAGAAGCACAGTGGCTAGGAAAAACTCCCTAGAAAGGCCAAAACCTAGGAAGAAACCTAGAGAGGAACCAGGCTATGTGGGGTGGCCAGTCCTCTTCTGACTGTGCCGGGTGGAGATTATAACAGAACATGGCCAAGATGTTCAAATGTTCATAAATGACCAGCATGGTCAAATAATAATAATCACAGGCAGAACAGTTGAAACTGGAGCAGCAGCACGTCCAGGTGGACTGGGGACAGCAAGGAGTCATCATGCCAGGTAGTCCTGAGGCATGGTCCTAGGGCTCAGGTCCTCCAAGAGAGAGAAAGAAAGAGAGAATTAGAGAGAGCATACTTAAATTCACACAGGACACCGGATAGGACAGGAGAAGTACTCCAGATATAACAAACTGACCCTAGCCCCCCAACACATAAACTACTGCAGCATAAATACTGGAGGCTGAGACAGGAGGGGTCAGGAGAAATCCATTTTATGAAATCCATTTTAACTACATGGAGCCCATAGAGATATTTTAAGATTGCTTGCATTGTATTCTAATGTATTCGCCTTGTGCTTGTACTTGTTGGATGGCGGTGATGTTTTGGACAGTCCAGAGATGGAGATGAGGGCCCATCTACAGGTGGTTCATCGCCCCTTGATTCATCATCCCCCCCAGCCTGGTTCATCACCTGTCCGGCACCTCTCTCCAACACCTAGGCCCTTCTCACCAACACCCAACCCACTGTCCAGGTGCATCTGTGCCCTCTGCCATGCGACTCCATCAACCTCCACCCCATCTCCCCGACCCATCTCCCCGAGAAAGACAGCTGAGGATCCTTTGGACACTGACATTATGCAGTGGGTGGATGACTTAAAGAAACTGCACCAGGAGTTACAGAAACAGCGACAGAGTCCAGCAAAGGCCGTCTATGATGTCATGGTACAATGGATGTCGTCTATTCCTGATCAACGTCTCCTGTTTGCTCGTTGACGCGCGCAATAATTGAATAACATGTATTTCTCAATTTATTTTCCGACACTCGCGCACGCGACGTGTCCGGTCTGGTCAGCATGTTAGCCAAATACATTTAAACTCCGTTTTTTACAATTCCTGACATTTAATCCTAGTAAAAATACCCTGTCTTAGGTCAGTTAGTATCAACACTTTATTTTAAGAATGTGAAATGTCAGAAAAATAGTAGAGAGAATGATATTTCAGCTTTTATTTATTTCATCACATTCCCAGTGGGTCAGAAGTTTACATACACTCAATTAGTATTTGGTAGCATTGCCTTTAAATTGTTTCAGTTGGGTCAAACGTTTCAGGTAGCCTTCCACAAGCTTCCCACAATAAGTTGGGTGAATTTTGGCCCATTCCTCCTGACAGAGCTGGTGTAACTGAGTCAGGTTTGTAGGCCTTCTTGCTCGCACACGCTTTTTCTTTTCTGCCCACAAATTTTCTATGGGATTGAGGTCAGGGCTTTGTGATGGCCACTCCAGTACCTTGACTTTGTTGTCCTTAAGGCATTTTGCCACAACTTTGGAAGTATGCTTGGGGTCATTATCCATTTGGAAGACCCATTTGCAACCAAGCTTTTGTTTCCTGATTGATGTCTTGAGATGTTGCTTCAATATATCTACATAAGTTTCCTACCTCATGAAGCCATCTATTTTGTGAAGTGCACCAGTCCCTCCTGCAGCAAAGCACCACCACAACATGATACTACCACCCCCATGCATCACGGTTGGGATGGTGTTCTTCGGCTTGCAAGCCTCCCCCTTTTTCCTCCAAACATTAGGATGGTCACTATGGCGAAACTGTTCTATTTTTGTTTCATCAGACCAGCGTACTTTTTGGAGAAATGTACTATCTTTGTCTCCGTGTGCAGTTGCAAACCAGTCTGTCTTTTTTATGGCAGTTTTGGAGCAGTGGCTTCTTCTTTACTGATCAGGCTTTCAGGTTATGTCGATATAGGACTTGTTTACTGTGGATATAGATACTTTTGTGCCTGTTTCCTCCAGCATCTTCACAATGTCCTTGGCTGTTGTTCTGGGATTTATTTGCACTTCTGCATAGAAGTACGTTCATCTCTAGGAGACAGAATGTGTCTCCTTCCTGACCGGTATGACGGCTGCGTGGTCCTATGGTGTTTATACTTGCTAGGAGACAGAACGCGTCTCCTTCCTGACCGGTATGACGGCTGCGTGGTCCTATGGTGTTTATACTTGCGTACTATTGTTTGTACAGATGAACGTAGTACCTTCAGGCAGTTGGAAATTGCTCCCAAGGATGAACCATACTTGTGGAGGTCTACAATTTTTTTCTGAGTTCTTGGCTGATTTCTTTTGATTTTCCCATGATGTCAAGCAAAAAGGCACTGAGTTAGAAAGTAAGCCTTGAAATACATCCACATGTACACCTCCAATTGACTCAAATTATGTCAATTAGCCTATCAGAAGCTTCTAAAGCCATGACATCATTTTCTGGACTTTTCTAACCTGTTTGAAGGCACAGTCAACTTAGTGTATGTAAACTTCTGACCCACTAGAATTGTGGTACAGTGAATTATAAGTGAAATAAATCTGTCTGTAAACTATTGTTGGAAAAATGACTTGTGTCATGCACAAAGTAGATGCCCTAACTGACTTGCCAAAACTATAATTTGTTAACAAGAAATTTGTGATGAGTAATGTAGGGTATGTAAACATTATATAAAGTGGCATTGTTTAAAGTGACTAGTGATACATTTATTACATCCGATTTTAATTATTAAAGTGGCTAGAGATTTGAGTCCGTATGGTGGCAGCAGCCACTCAATGATAGTGATGGCTGTTTAACAGTCTGATGGCCTTGAGATAGAAGCTGTTTTTCAGTTTCTCGGTCCAAGCTTTGATTCACTTGTACTGAACTCACCTTCTGGATGATAGCAGGGTGAACAGGCAGTGGCTTGGGTGGTTGTTGTCCTTGATGATCTTTTTGGCCTTCCTGTGACTTCGGGTGGTGTAGGTGTCCTGGAGGGCAGGTAGTTTGCCCTCGGTGATGCGTTGTGCAGACCTCACTACTCTCTGGAGAGCTTTACAGTTGTGGTTGTGTACCAGGCGGTGATACAGCCCGACAGGATGCTCTTGATTGTGCATCTGTAAAAGTTTGTGTGTTTTTGGTGACAAGACAAATTTCTTTAGCCTCCTGAGGTTGATGAGGCGCTGTTGTGCCTTCTTCACCACGCTGTCTGTGTGGGTGGACCATTTCAGTTTGTCCGTGATGTGTACACCGAGGAACTTAAAAATGTACACCTTCTCCACTACTGTCCTGTCAATGTGGATAGGGGGGTGCTCCCTCTGCTGTTTCCTGAAGTCCACGATCATGTCAAACCTACCGCTGTCGTCTGCAAACTTGATGATTGAGTTGGAGGCGTTCATGGCCAAGCAGTGATGGGTGAACAGGGAGTACAAGAGAGGGCTGACAACGCACCCTTGTGGGGCCCCAGTGTTGAGGATCAGCGGGGTGGAGATGTTGTTACCTACCCTCACCACCTGAGGGCGGCCCGTCAGAAAGTCCAGGACCCAGTTGCACAGGGCGGGGTCGAGACCTGTGGTCTCGAGCTTGATGACGAGTTTGGAGGGTACTATGGTGTTAAATGCTGAGCTGTAATTGATGAACAGCATCCTTACATAGGTTTTCCTCTTGTCCAGATGGGTTAGGGCAGTGTGTAGTGTGATTGCGATTGCGTCGTCTGTGAACCTATTGGGGTGGTTAGCAAATTGGAGTGGGTCTAGGGTGTCAGGTAGGGTGGAGGTGATATGATCCTTGACTAGTCTCTCAAATAACTTCATGATGATGGAAGTGAGTGCTACGGAGCGGTAGTCATTTAGCTCAGTTACCTTAGCTTTCTTGGCCGAAAATCTTTGGAGGGAGTTGAAAGTCCGTGTTGCCCAGCAACAGTCCCAAAACATCACTGCTCTAGAGGAGATCTGCATGGAGGAATGGGCCAAAATACCAGCAACAGTGTGTGAAAACCTTGTGAAGACTTACAGAAAACGTTTGACCTCTGTCATTACCAACAAAGGGTATATAACAAAGTATTGAGATAAACTTTTGTTATTGACCAAATACGTATTTTCCACCATAATTTGCAAATAAATTCATAAAAAATCCTACAATGTGATTTTCTGGATTTTTTTCTCTCATTTTGTCTGTCATAGTTGAAGTGTACCTATGATGAAAATTACAGGCCTCTCTCATCTTTTTAAGTGGGAGAACTTGCACAATTGGTGTCTGACTAAATACTTTTTTGCCCCACTGTAAATGTGATTGATTGACTTTCTGTACAATAGAAGAGGTTTAAACCCAGATAGCTTTTAGGGAATCACTTTTGACCTTCTCTCATTGGGTTAAGGTAGGCCTAACTTTTCAAAGTACCATTCCCAGATTCCTAATGATGTCTCAGATTTAATCAATCGACAGCCCATGCATCTCGTAAAAAACCGGGGAGCCACAATAGAGCAGGAGTCATGTGACAGCCCTCAGTTGTCTCTCTCCAGAATGAAAGGCCTCCCCCAACACCCCATAGCCTAGGCTATACTGTATGTCCACATCACATTTCATTAATAACGCTTTATATTCCACACAGCCTGCTCAAGGATCTTTACCATGAGCCACAACCTTCTGGCCTGCAGCCCTGTGTATCAGAATTCCTGCGTTGCCATATAATGCTTACAGTACGAAGTACAGTTTCTAAAACTGCATATTTAAGGCTCTGGTCTGTCCAACAAGTGAGGGTAAACGGTAGACATGTTCTCTGCAATCCCTTTTGTTTTCATTATTATTTTGGGGTATAAAAGGAGGGTCACTTGTTTGTTTTTTCAAGCATTCAGAGAGGGTTTAGGTCAAATATATTTTGCTGAAGACATGGCCAATCATTTTCATTTCAGAGGTCCGATTTTGAAATAATATTCATTCCCTGAAAGGTTATTTGTTTTTAAATGATTTAATCTCTCCTGGTTTCTCAGTGACTAAACCACCCTCAGTCTTGAGCTAGTCATAAGTCACTCTTTTGGTAGGCTCTTTTTCTTAACTGTTCCCTCTGTCACTGTCATTCCCTGTGAATAAATTATGTTTCTTTGTCCTTGCAGAGGCCGACATACAGAAGCACAGCCTCCAGACAGCACAGAATCTTCTCCAGGAAGATGTGGTGCGTGCTGAGGAACAGTCCGAGGTAAATCCAAAGCCTGAACTCTAATGTTTAGTCTTAGCATAAACCACTGAGTGTGTTCTTTGCATTGTCAGCACTAGTGTAGTATAATTGAAAAGCCTCCATGCCAGTCAACAGCCAGGCCACTTTTGTTCATTCTGCACTCCGGTAAAGACGGACAGATTACTGCTTGTTCTAGGAATAGTCCATGAAACTCATGCACACTTGAGTATTCAAGAATGCAGGAGTTATGATCCACACTGTACTGGTTGCCTTTTTCAAGTGCGATTTTTAAAAAAGAAGTGTTTTCTGTGCACTATACTACATCTATCTGGTCACGATTTCAATAGAAATGTCTACAGTTTGAAAGAGAGCATTTGCCTAGATCTTTATATTTCAAAAGAACAGGTTCTTTCAAATGTTAATTTGCGCATTAAACACACAATGTTATTGACAACCAGACAGTTAACAGAAATCCATACGCTCCATTTCCAAAAATGTCCACCTAGACTGCGCAATAGTGTAATCACTGTTCAAATCAATCGACAGCCCATGCATCCCAAGAGAAACCGGGTAGCCACAATGGAGAAGGAGTCATGTGACAGCCCTCAGTTGTCTCTCTCCAGAATGAAAGGCCTCCCCCAACCCCCATAGCCTAGCCTATACTGTATGTCCACATCACATTTCATTAATAGCACTCTGTATTCCACACAGCCTGCTCAAGGGTCTTTACCATGAGCCATAGCACAGAACCCCCCCCCCCTAACACTTCATCTTAGTACGTGTGATATTCCGCAAATACCTGTGCGTGAAGCAAGACACGGAATATTGATCATGTTTGCAGTGCTGGGAAATGTAACACTCAAACACTGACATGGTTGAGTGGATTTACAGATATAGGCCTACCTTTGATGAATTATAGCATGTGCCTACATTTACATAGATGTGTATATGTATATTCAGCTAATTTTTAATACGTACTGCAGGTTAACCGTCACGGTTTACTGAAAAATGTAAATACCTCAGTAACCTAAAGCTTCAATTTAATATAACTACACTTAACAAAAATATAAATGCAATATGTAAAGTGTTGGTCCCATGTTTCACAAGCTAAAATAACAGACCCCAGAAATATTCACTAAAAGCTTATTTCTCTCAAATTTTGTGCACTAAGTTGTTTACATCCCTGTTAGAGAGCTTTTCTCCTTTACCAAGATAATCCATTCACTTGACAGGTGTGGCATATCAAGAATCTGATTAAACAGCATGATCATTACATAGATGCACCTTGTGCTGGGGACAATAAAGCACTACTCTAACATGTGCGGTTTTGTCACACAACACAGTGCCACAGATGTCTCAAGTTTTAAGGGAGCGTGCAATTGGCATGCTGACTGCTGGAACATTCACCAGAACTTGCCAGAGAATTGAATGTTAATTTCTCTACCATAAACCACCTCCAATGTCGTTTTAGAGAATTTGGCAGTACGTCCAACCGGCCTCACAACCGCAGATCAAGTCCATAAACCGTCTCAGGGAAGCTCATCTGCGTGCTTGTCGTCCTCACCAGGGCCTTGACCTGACTGCAGTTCGGCGTCGTAACCAACTTCAGTGGGCAAATGCCCACCTTCGATGGCCCCTGGCACACTTGAGAAAGGTGCTCTTCCCAGATTAAACCCAGATTCAACTGTACCGGGCAGATGGCAGACAGCGTAGCGTGTATGGCATCATGTGGGTGAGCGGTTTGCTGATGTCAAGGTTGTGAACAGAATGCCCCACTGTGGAGGTGGGGTTATGGTATGGCCAGGCATAAGCTACGGACAACGAACACAATTTATAGATGGCAATTTGAATGCACAGAGATACCGTGATGAGATCCTGTGGCCCATTGTCATCAAATCAAATCAAATGTTTGATTTGTCACATTGTAACAGTTTTCTTCCGTTGAAGGAGAGGACCAAAGCGCAGCGTGGTTAGTGTTCATCTTATTTAATAATAAATCCAAACTGAACACTTCAATTTTCAAAAACAACAAATGTGAAAACCGAAAACAGTACCGTGTGGTGTAAAACACAGACACGGAAACAACCACCCACAAACACACAGTGAAACACAGGCTACCTAAGTACGATTCTCAATCAGAGACAACTAACGACACCTGCCTCTGATTGAGAACCATACTAGGCCGAACACAGAAAAACAACCTAGACACACAAAACATAGAATGCCCACCCAGCTTACGTCCTGACCAACACTAAAACAAGGAAAACACAAAAGAACTATGGTCAGAACGTGACACACATCCACATGGTTAGCAGATGTTAATGCGAGTGTAGCAAAATGCTTGTGCTTTTAGTTAAAGAATATGTACATAAAGATATATGAATGAGTGATGGTACAGAACGGCATAGGCAAGATGCAGTAGATGGTATCGAGTATAGTATATACATCTGAGATGAGTAATGTAGGGTATGTAAACAAAGTGGCATAGTTTAAAGTGGCTAGTGATACATGTATTACATAAAGATGCAGTAGATGAGTACAGTACATACATATACATATGAGATGAGTAATGTAGGGTATGTAAACATAATATTAAGTAGCATTGTTTAAAGTGGCTAGTGATATAATTTTTCCATCAATTTCCATTATTAAAGTGGCTGGAGTGGTGGCTGTTTAACAGTCTGATGGCCTTGAGATAGAAGCTGTTTTTCAGTCTCTCGGTCCCTGCTTTGATGCACCTGTACCGACATCGCCTTCTGGATGATAGCGGGGTGAACAGGCAGTGGCTCGGGTGGTTGTTGTCCTTGATGATCTTTATGGCCTTCCTGTGACATCGGGTGGTGTAGGTGTCCTGGAGGGCAGGTAGTTTGCCCCCGGTGATGCGTTGTGCAGACCTCACTACCCTCTGGAGAGCCTTACGGTTGTGGGCAGAGCAGTTGCCGTATCAGGCGGTGATACAGCCCGACAGGATGCTCTCGATTGTGCATCTGTAGAAGTTTGTGAGTGCTTTTGGTGACAAGCCAAATTTCTTCAGCCTCCTGAGGTTGAAGAGGCGCTGCGGCGCCTTCTTCATGACACTGTCTGTGTGGGTGGACCAATTCAGTTTGTCTGTGATGTGTACGCCGAGGAACTTAAAACTTACTACGCTCTCCACTACTGTCCCGTCGATGTGGATAGGGGGGATGCTCCCTCAGCTGTTTCCTGAAGTCCACAATCATCTCCTTTGTTTTGTTGACACCACACTCCGAGGGCCCTCTCCTCCTCCCTGTAGGCCGTCTCGTCGTTGTTGGTAATCAAGCCTACCACTGTAGTGTCGTCCGCAAACTTGATGATTGAGTTGGATGACCACGCAATCGTGGGTGAACAGGGAGTACAGGAGAGGGCTCAGAATGCACCCTTGAGGGGCCCCAGTGTTGAGGATCAGCGGGGTGGAGATGTTGTTACCTACCCTCACCACCTGAGGGCGGCCCGTCAGGAAGTCCAGTACCCAGTTGCACAGGGCAGGGTCGAGACCCAGGGTCTCGAGCTTGGTGACGAGTTTGGAGGGTACTATGGTGTTAAATGCTGAGCTGTAGTCGATGAACAATATTCTTGCATAGGTATTCCTCTTGTCCAGATGGGTTAGGGCAGTGTGCAGTGTGGTTGCGATTGCGTCGTCTGTGGACCTATTTGGGCAGTAAGCAAATTGGAGTGGGTCTAGGGTGTCAGGTAGGGTGGAGGTGATATGGTCCTTGACTACTCTCTCAAAGCACTTCATGATGACGGAAGTGAGTGCTACGGGGCGGTAGTCGTTTATCTCAGTTACCTTAGCTTTCTTGGGAACAGGGACAATGGTGGCCCTCTTGAAGCATGTGGGAACAGCAGACTGGGATAAGGCTTGATTGAATATGTCCGTAAACACACCAGCCAGCTGGTCTGCGCATGCTCTGAGGACGCGGCTGGGGATGCTGTCTGGGCCTGCAGACTTGCGAGGGTTAACACGTTTAAATGTTTTACTCACGTCGGCTGCAATGAAGGAGAGTCCGCAGGTTTTGGTTGCGGGCCGTGTCAGTGGCACTGTATTGTCCTCAAAGCGGGCAAAAAATAATTGAGTCTGTCTGGGAGAAAGACATCCTGGTCCCCGACGGGACTGGTTTTCTTTTTGTAATCCGTGATTGACTGTAGACCCTGCCACATACCTCTTGTGTCTGAGCCGTTGAATTGCGACTCTACTTTGTCTCTATACTGACACTTAGCTTGTTTGATTGCCCTGCGGAGGGAATAGCTACACTGTTTGTATTCGGTCATGTTTCCGGTCACCTTGCCCTGGTTAAAAGCAGTGGTTCGCTCTTTCAGTTTCACGCGAATGCTGCCATCAATCCACGGTTTCTGGTTTGGGAATGTTTTAATCGTTGCTATGGGTACGACATCGTCAATGCACTTTCTAATGAACTCGCTCACCGAATCAGCGTATTCGTCAATGTTGTTGTTGGGCGCAAAGCGGGACATATCCCAATCCACGTGATCGAAGCAGTCTTGAAGCGTGGAATCAGATTGGTCGGACCAGCGTTGAACAGACCTGAGCACGGGAGCTTCTTGTTTTAGTTTCTGTCTGTAGGCTGGGAGCAACAAAATGGAGTCGTGGTCAGCTTTTCCGAAAGGAGGGATGGGGAGGGCCTTATCTGCGTCACGGAAGTTAGAATAACAATGATCTAGGGTTTTACCAGCCCTGGTTGCGCAATCAATATGCTGATACAATTTAGGGGGTCTTGTTTTCAGATTAGCCTTGTTAAAATCCCCTGCTGCAATGAATGCAGCCTCAGGATATGTGGTTTCCAGTTTGCATAGAGTCAAATAAAGTTTGTTCAGGGCCATCGATGTATCTGCTTGGGGGGGAATATATACTGCTGTGATTATAATCGAAGAGAATTCCCTTGGTAGATAATGCGGTCGACATTTGATTGTGAGGAATTCAGGTGAACAGAAGGACTTGAGTTCCTGTATGTTGTTATGATCACACCACGTCTAGTTAATCATAAGGCATACACCCACCGCCCCTTTTCTTACCCCTTCTTTACCCCTCTTCTTACCAGAAAGATGGTTGTTTCTGTTGGCGCGATGCGTGAAGAAACCAGCTGGCTGCAGCGACTCCGATAGAGTCTCTCAGACAGAGTAGCGTGTATGGCATCATGTGGGTGAGCGGTTTGCTGATCAAGGTTGTGAACAGAATGCCCCATGGTGGAGGTGGGGTTATGGTATGGCCAGGCATAAGCTACGGACAAGGAACACAATTTATAGATGGCAATTTGAATGCACAGAGATACCGTTATGAGATCCTGAGGCCCATTGTCATACCATTCATCTGCCGCCATCACCTTGTGTTTCAGCATGATAATGCATGGCCCCATGTCGGAAGGATCTGTACACAATTCCTGGAAGCTGAAAATGTCCCTGTTCTTCCATGGCCTGCATATTCACCAGACATGTCACATGTTTGGGATGCTCTGGATCAACGTGTATGACACCATGTTCCAGTTTCCAACAATATCCAGCAACTTCGCACAGCCATTGAAAGAGGAGTCAGACAACATTCCACAGGACACAATCAACAGCCTGATCAAGTCTATGTGAAGGAGATGTGTCACGCTGCATGAGGCAAATGGTGGTCACACCAGATACTAACTGGTTTTCTGATCCACGCCTCTACCTTTAAAAAAAAAGAAGGTAGCTGTGACCAATAGATGCATATCTGTATTCCCATTCATGTGAAATCCATAGATTAGGGACTAATGAATGGGTGGATCTGTCTCTCAAGTGTAGGGGCCTATGCCCACCCATGGCTGCGACCCTGCCCAGGCCATAGATGAATGAATTGATTTCAATTGACTGATTTCCTTATATGACTGTAACTCAGTAAAATATTTTTAATTGTTGCATGTTGCGTTTATATTTTTGTTCAGTGTACTTTCAGCTCGATACTACAACCTATACACTACCCAGCAAACATGCCCACATTGGCAGGATGTGGGCCCAATGCGGTCTGAAATGTATAGGCTGGCTACATTTGGCTGAGGCAAATTTGCTTATCGGTTCCACATTGGCTCCAATGCGCGTGCATTGCAATGATGTCCAAGGGGAAAAACGATGGCAATGTCTGAATACCCATATTTGCATCCTAAATAGGAGGCCGTTTGAGTATGTGGGAAAATAAAGTTTAATTGTGGGTGACATTTCGAAAATCTAGTATACTTTAAAATGCACGGATGTCATAATACTTTTGGCTTTGATAACAGCTGATCAATTAGATATGGGGATGCGGTACCGAAATGAACGAATAGCAGGAAACAACGCCATCGTGCATGACGTATTTTCAGTATGCGAAAAAAAAAATGTTGCATAGTATGTGAATTTTCTAAAAACGAGTATGCTTAAATGCCAGGATGTTAATGCTAATTTCCGCTCTTCATCTGGCATATCCCCATTGGAAGAGGTGGGCTGCGAGTAATAGTCCCTAGTTCTCTTCAAGTAGCCAAACAATAGCCAAGTAGCCAAACAATACAACTGGGCTACTTAAATGGTAGGCCAATTAGTTTTTGTTCTCCTTCAAATTAACAGGATGATTGCATCGTATGTTTTTTGTTTTCTCATTGAAAAGTGTTTCTTGTTAGCTTGGCCTTTGTCAGAGCTTTAAAACTAAATAATCAACCATCTTTTGATTTCTGAATGTGTCAGCAGCGGGGACTCGGGGTGTGGCTGCGTTATTGATGTTAATCAATATAAAAATATAACATACACCATGATTTTGATATTGTTTGTTTTAGTTTTGTAGGCTAGGCTACCTATTTAATTATTTAAGAATGGATCAAGCTTCAGCAGTCAGTCTGATCTCGTTCCCAATTATCAGTGCTTTACATGCTGACCAGACCGGACACGTCGGGTGCGCAGGCGCCGCAAAATGAATGTAGAAATCCATGTTATTCAATTATTGCACCCACACTGCTTGCGCGTGCCAACGAGCATCTGCGATGCCAAGGGTTAAGATAGAACTCCTTTCTATTTCTGATGCAGATCGAGCTGAAGGTCCTGCCTCTCCCATCTCCTAATTGGTTTATTGAAGCAGGTACCATCTCCTCAATGGTTATAACCACGTGGGTGATTGAAAGACGAACCTGTGTTGCCAGTGGTCGCATCTAAACTATGAAAGTTTAGATGCGATCACCATATAAGTTCAAAGATGAAAATGCCTGGAAGGAGGAGAGATGACTAGAAACGATTCGGTTGGCCGTTTTATGTGTGGATTAATTGTCGGAGTAGAGGACCTTGTGCATTTCAGGTAAAATAACTCAATGTTTATATCCCAGGACAAATTAGCTAGCAACAGCAAGCTAGTTAAATAGGACAAATTAGCTAGCAAGTGCAAGCTAACTAGCTAAATTGCCATACATGTTTAATGCTTTTCGACCTGTCCCCAAATGAATGTAATTGGTTCAGAGTTTGTTTTGATATTTTAACCTGTGTGTCGTGATCGCGTTTGGTGTAGGGGGACAAAGTTTTATGTTGCTGTCTGGCGTTTCTGAATTTGCGATGCAGCCGACTGTCTACGTTTTTCTGTGCAATAGCCTTTCGATTTTAACATTAAAATGTTTTATGTGTACTAGGATATTTGATTTAATTTATATACAGTACCAGTCAAAAGTTTGGACACCTACTCATTCCAGGGGTTTTCTTTATTTTTTTTACTATTGAGATAAAGACAAGAGTGTGCAAAGCTGTCATCAAGACAAAGGGTGGCTACTTTGAAGAATCTAAAATCATTTTTCTCATTACATGATTCCATATGTGTTATTTCATAGTTTTGATGTCCACTAGAATATAGTAAAACATAAAGAAAAACCTTGGAATGAGTTGGTGTCCAAACATTTGACTGGTACTGTATGTTACAGAACTATGGTTTCACTAATAAATATTGAAATTGAACCAAATTCTGTTTCTGTCGTCAGTCCATTTTAAATAGGATAGATGGGCTACGGTTTATGTTGAATGTGATAGTCTGCCTATAACCAGCCTGAGTAGGGCCTATAACTACATTCCTATTCTATTCAGAGTTTAGATAAATTAATTGAATTGAAAATTAGCTATTATCAGGCTGGTTAATGCGATGCACGTCTGGAATTCTGACAAATCCACCCGCACTCCGCCACACACCTACTCAGCCAGTCAGGAGCCACTACTGCGTTGGCTGCAGCCGTGGCATACTGCATACTTTTTACTAAATGGTACGTGCTAAATAGTATGCGAAAATGAGTACATATTATGCAGTTTAAGTATGTAGTACGCTAGTATGGGTATTCAGATATGGCCAATGTTGTTTTCAGTAACTTATTTGTTGTTGTAATATCACACAGATGTGGCTAGCCCATCCATTAATGTTTCCAGCTTTAAGGTATTTAGCAAAGATGACTAAGTTGTTGCTTTCATTCATACATTTTATTAGAGAAAATGTTAAGTCTAATATGTCACATGTACTTAAAGCTGGAATCCTTAAATGGTGAAACTGCCACATCCATTTGCGATATTACAACAACAAAGAAAGTTACTGCAAACAACACTTTCTCCACCTCGGACATCATTGCACGTGTGCTAGAAGAGCACAATATGTGCTGTATTTTTTTTTACCATGCTGCATGACGCTCCTCAGCTTGACAACAACAAAAAAACAATTACGGAGGTGGGGCGGCCAGTGACACAATTTCCCCCTACTGCGGATTCCAGTAGGGGGAAAGACTTCAATGTTGACAGTGTACAAGATCAAATATTTTTGGGGTCACACAACAGAACACTCTCAGTAATGGCTGCACAAAAAGAACTGTGTGCAAACCACACCCCAAAATATTCTAATGAGCCTCTGCCTCTATATTATGAAGTAGCTAGGCTTGGTGTGGGCTAGCCCATATTGGGCTTGGTGTGGGCTAGCCTGTGCACACCTTGCCAACCACACAGGGCCAATGGAAATAGAGTCATGGGGTCAAGTTTCCTGGGCACATATCGGTATGTTTTTACCCTTGTGAGAGAGGTTATTTTTTACCAGACAATTTGTGCAACCTCGACACTGTCCTAGGTGATAAAACATGTTTATTTGGCGAAGAACACATGGCGCAACACATTTATTGAGCTTGATCCATTAGCAAGTGGTCCTTATAATCCTTCATTTCACAAACCCTTTAAGTAGGTGACCGAATGCATAACTGTGAACAGACTACAGTCCTATACAGCACGTTCCCATCAAGAGAAAGGCTTACTTCCAGAGACTACCCCCCACACACAATCCTTCCTTCAGGTTTTGATTTATCCATGCAAGGCCGTCCAGCACAAAGACTTAAATAAACTGTGCTTCCTCCACCTCACACAACCCCGATTGATGGCTCCATTACTAAAAGTTGTTAGGTCAGCAGTCAGCCTGATTGATTGGGTGACCCTCATCATAATAGGACTGTGTTGAGTGATGGCTCTTAGCCAGCACTGAAAAAACATGGGTCTCTCAAAAATAGACGACCCTCAGGCCATTTGTTTATTAGATGGATTTCACACAATCTATTTCTCTAACGTATGTCATTAAGGGTGGGTCCTTTTGTGTGTTCCAGCCTTCTGACACCATTTGGTTTTATGTATCGCCACACTATCTTTAGCGGCTCCCTGTTGAAGACGCCAGATTTCAGCCCCAGAGGCTGAAGGTAATATCATAGTGTTGATTATGTCAAGCCCTCTACAGCTGGCAAATGTGAAGAAAGAAACAGTGTCCAGGGCAATTATGGGGGTACTGTGGGGACCATTTGCGCTGCTCCGATATGGAAGAGACACAGTAATGACCCAAGCCTTTTTTGTGTGCGTAGTTCGTAGCCTGTTAATTTAGTAATTTCCATTGGCTGTGCTCAGACAGAGGTGTTTGGGGAGGTGGGCTGTGCAGACTAGACTGTCATGAATTATTCACTCCCCCCATACTGGGCTAGACAGGTCTTCCATCTGCTCCCCATGACTGGGGGCACAGTTGCCAGTCAGACTGATTACAGACTGATTACAATCATTCTAGGGCTGTGCCAGTGGAAGTGTGGTGGACACTGTATTAATGGAAAAACATAAGTTAATGTGAAATCTACTTTTACATGTGGGGCTGTGTTTGAACTGTTCCCAGGGGTTGGGAATCCTTTTGTTTTGAATTCCTGTCTCCTGATACCCATTTATTTGTGGGCCTCTGCTTTGCAGGACCTCCTGGAGAAGTTCATGGAGGGGAACGTGCCCCTGGAGGGGTTTCTGGACTCCTTCCAAAGCTCCAGGAAGAGCTACCACATTCGCCGTGCTCAGGCCGAGAAAATCCAGGAGCTCAACCGAGCCAAACGGAATTCCAGCAAACCCAAAAAGCCAGAGGACAAGATGCGGGACGAGAAGCCGGAACCCCAGCGGACCAACGGCTTCATGGCCCAGGGCCCGCCCCGGGTCTTCCAGCTCCGCTACGGCCTCACTCCCGCCATCCTGCTTCCCCACTTCCCCCTGCCATCCTCCTCCACCACCCCCCCATCTGCCCTGACCCACACCAGTCTACCTCCGCTGGACTCCCAGCCGGGCCAGACCCAAATCCTGAGCCCCAGTGCCCCGCTCTCTGGACATGGGCATCCTGTGAACCTACGGGTCATTGGACAGTTACCCGGAGGTTGGTCAACCAGACCGATGCGGTTACAGCAGCTCTATAGGCCCGCCCCTCACCAGCCTGAGCCTCCATACCGATAACTGAGGCATGGGCCCTAGAGGTCTCTAGACATGGAACCAAACAGTGGCTACCAGACTCATGCACGCAAAGATGGCTTTTGAAGCTTTTGTGGAATTGATCTGAAACATATGTTCGCCATCCATGACACAAAACGTAAACATACCTAAAATGGGATATAACTAGAAGCCATAAAGCACGGAATAAGTTTAGTTGAAAGCAAGGGAGTAAATGAAGGAGAAACAGGGCATGTTTTTCATTTTTATTTGAATGCTACACTTCCAGGGCATCACGGTTGTAAAGCACAGCTATGATAAGGAAATGTCACAAATGGACTAGTGTCTCCATCTTGTCATAAAGGACCCCATTGTCCATCCATCCGACTGAGAATTGCAAGGCTTCTATGAAATGGCCTGGTGTCGTTTTGCTGATGATCAATAAAGTCCAAATCATGTTTTTTATTATTAACCTAAATCGTTGTTGTTACTTGTTTTATAGTGCGATCCAAGCAATATACAGTCATATTTATGCATCTTTGGAACCATTTCCAAGCCATCTTTCTGAAATTGCAACACAAAGCTTAACCATGAACACGATATGTGGCAGTGTTTATGCAGCTTCCCTTTTCAAATGCACATTTAGTGTAGATGGTCTTCAAAAAATGGTGTTGTCACATGGATTTTTTATTATTAGAGTGGAGTGGATATGGGGAAACACAGTCATTGTTATCTTTGGCCCGGCTCCCAAATAAGGCTACATTTTCTAAAAGGTCACCAAGATTCTCAGCCGAAGTTGATTACCGTCACAAATAAACATTGAAGAGCACCAAACTCTGTGTTATTTCACAAACAGTGTTGAAGCATTCACATCGGCAAATGATTTACTATTTGAAATGACCAGCAACAAAGGCTGTTTATTTATTCGGATAAATGAGAAACTGCATTTACATTTTAGTAATTTAGCAGATGTTTTTATCCAGAGTGTGTACAGACATTTTTTTGTACTTTTTCCATGGGAATTGAACCCACAACCCTGGTGTTGTAAGCACCATGCTCTACCAACTGAGCCACACAGGATCATTCAGGATGTTTTTTTCTCCTCCCAACTGAGTAGGAGAGCATGTACATTTTATCTCAGTGAGAAAGCCAACCTTCTGCAGGCTGATCTTAGACAGCACATACTGTTATGATTTAATATGAAACAATTTATTTCCTTACTACCAGTCCAGCATATACTGTAAGTGCACTTTGGGGAAAATAGGATAATTAAGCAATAAGGCCAGATGAGGGAGGGTGTATGGCCAATATACCACGGCTAAGGGCTGTTCTTATTCACGACACAACGCTGAGTGCCTGGATACAGCCCTTAGCCGTGGTATATTGGCCATATACCACACCCCATCGGGTCTTATTGCTTAAGGCTCCAAGGTGAGGGTGAACTTTATAGCTCAGATCTTGTGCCCTCTCATAGGAGAAGCCTGCCAGGGCAAGCCAGAGCGAAACCACCATGTCTTCACTGTGGTCACGAACAAGTCTTCCCCTATGTCCTCAATATGTTATTATGGCAATACGATTGTACGGAGCTCATAAGTGACTTAAGGGCCTAGAATTAGAGGACTTTATTTAGCCCACATTAATTGTTTACCAGGCCTTTCAGCTCATGTTGGGAGTACTGAAGTTACTCGTGTTTTAACACTTGTGACAGTGTGGATTTGAATTCTAACCCAGATAGGCCTAATGATAATAAACAGAAGCTATCACAGAAAGTCTTTGTGAAAGGGAATGGTGTACATATCAATGTGGGGTTTCCATTCTGTTTCAGGATCACAACTAAAGCTTTTAGCATTTTGTCCAGTATAGTATCCTTCTCTTCCCTCCAAGGTAACTGAATACTCATGCATCTTTCCTGAAAATGGATGGGAATGTGAATTACAGTACATCAAATTGAATGTGGTGGTTATTCACTAGCCAAAAACAATACTATTGACATGAACAGCCTACAGCTTTTCATATCAGTGGATTGTGGTGGCAAGCACTTCTACAAAATACCCAGTGTATGTCAAAATGTATCCGTGTGTATTCCATTGAAAATGAGCACTATATAACACTCAAGTCAAGTCAATTTCTCCTTTCTGCCTGTTGTGTATTTCACTACAATGTCTCAGTATGAATGCGTGTGGCGTATGAAAATATGAGTGGGGCAGGCCGCTCCGAATAAGATTATGGCGTCTCAGTAGGTAAATGTCTACTTGTATGGATGTCTGGACACTGAACTGCCAGTGACCTGATTGCGTGAGGAGAAAAAAACAGAGTCGGCGCTCTGTGTGGCAAAGCAAACTAAATGAGAGACAACAATGATTCGTTACAATACTTACATCACTTGATCTCATTATTTAAGCTTGGCCTACATCATTCAACATGATACAATTTTAACACAAAGTAGAAATACACACAATGCTAAGCCTACAGTATATCGTAAATTAAAGACGTTGGCCTTACTTGTATTCCCTGCAGGCGACACGCAGAAAGCCTGGCCATCTTTCGGTTGACTCATCCCCCCCATGGGTCATCTGGAGTCTCATCAGCCTCCTGTGCTCTCTCTAACAGGCCCCAGGGGCAACACAGTGGCTGGACAGAGTGGGCAAGGCTTGACAATGGGTAGTAGAACCACAGGCCTTGTCAAAAAAAGGAATGTTTCCTGCGCTCTTCAGCAACATTTTATGTCAAGAACAGCTTTTGTCACTGGTGGTTTATCTGACGGAATTGCCCTCTGTCAATAGCTCATTTCTAACCTTTAGCTCTATGTCTTTGGGCAAGGAGTTTTATTTTAGAAGTACCCATGCGCTGGGCGTCCTGAGTGGCACAGCAGTCTAAGGCATCGCAGTGCTAGGGACGTCACTACAGATCCGTGTGCAATCCCAGGATGGGTCACGACCGGGAGAATCGGCGCTCAATTGGGCCAGCATTGTCCGGGTTAGGGGAGGGTTTGGCCGGCTAAGATGTCCTTGTACCATCGTGCTCTAGCGACTCCTTGTGGCAGCAGGGCGCATGCACGCTGACATTGGTTGGCAGCTGTACGGTGTTTCCTCTGACACAATGGTGTGGCTAGCTTCTGTGTTAAAAGAGCAGTGTGTCAAGAAGCACTGCGGCTTGGCGGGACGCAACATTTGCCTCTCCCAAGTCTGTACAGGAGTTGCAGCGATGGGACAAGACTGTAACTACCACTAGAGGAGAAAACGGGGTAAAAATAATAACATTAAAAAAAATAAGTACCCATGCTCACTTTCTCCCAGTGTTTTTTGTCCCTGCCAATTTCATCTAAACTCAGCAAAAAAAGAAACGTCCTCTCACTGTCAACTGCGTTTATTTTCAGCAAACATAACGTGAAAATATTTGTATGAACATAACAGGATTCAACAACTAAGACATAAACTGAACAAGTTCCACAGACATGTCAATATCAAAAGTAATAGTCAGTATCTGGTGTGGCTACTGCAGTGCATCTCCTCATGGACTGCACCAGATTTGCCAGTTTTACTGTTACTGTTACACCACTCTTCCATCAAGGGTAAGTTCCCTGACATTTCTGGGGGGAATGGCCCTAGCCCTCACCCTCCGAGCCAACAGGTCCCAGAGGTGCTCAATGGGATTGAGATCCGGGCTCATCGCTGGCCATGGCAGAACAGTGAGATTCCGGTCTTGCAGGAAATCATGCACAGAACGAGCAGTTTGGCATTGTCATGCTGGAGGGTAATGCCAAGATGAGCCTGCAGGAAGGGTAGCACTTGAGGGAGGAGGATGTCTTCCCTGTAATGCACAGCATTGAGATTGCCTGCAATGACAACAAGCTCAGGCCGACGATGCTGTGACACACCGCCCCAGACGATGACGGACCCTCCACCTCCAAATCAATCCCGCTCCAGAGTACAGGCCTCGGTGTAACGGTCAGTCCTTCGACGATAAAAGAGAATCTGACCATCTCCCCTGGTGAGACAAAACCGCGACTCGTCAGTGAAGAGCACTTTCTGCCAGTACTGTCTGGTCCAGCGACTGTGGGTTTGTGCCCATAGGCGACGTTGTTGCTGGTGATGTCTGGTGAGGACCTGCCTTACAACAGGCCAACAAGCCCTCAGTCCAGCCTCTCTCAGCATATTGTGGACAGTCTGAGCACTGATGGAGGGATTGTGCATTCCTGGTGTAACTTGGGCAGTTGTTGCCATCCTGTACCGGTCCCGCAGATTTTTTACATTTTATTTCACATTTATTTAACCAGGTAGGCCAGTTGAGTACAAGTTCTCATTTACAACTGCGACCTGGCCAAGATAAAGCAAAGCAGTGCGACAATAAACAACACAAGTGGGATAAACAAGCGTACAGTCAATAACACAATAGAAAAATCTATATACAATGTGTGCAAATGGAGTAAGGAGGTAAGGTAATAAATAGGCCATAGTGCGAAGTATTTACAATTCAGCAAATTAACACTGGAGTGATAGATGTGCAGATGATGATGGGCAAGTAGAAATACTGGTGTGCAAAAGAGCAACAACAAGGTAGGTAGTTGGATGGGCTATTTACCGGTTGTCCTTTGTACAGCTGAAGCGATCGGTAAGCTGCTCAGATAGCTGATACTTAAAGTTAGTGAGGGAGATAAGTTTCCAGCTTCAGTGATTTTTTCAATTCGTTCCAGTCATTGGCAGCAGAGCATTGGACGGAAATGCAGCCAAAGGGGGTGTTGGCTTTGGGGATGACCAGTGAGATATACCTGCTGGAGCGCGTGCTACGGGTGGGTGTTGTTATAGTGACCAGTGAGCTGAGATAAGAAAGAGCTTTATCTAGCAAAGACTTGTAGATGACCTGGAGCCAGTGGGTCTGGTGACGAATATGTAGTGAGGGCCAGCTAATGAGAGCATACATGTCGCAGTGGTGGGTGGTATATGGGGCTTTGGTGACAAAACGGATGGCACTGTGATAGACTGCATCCAAATTGCTGAGTAGAGTGTTGGAGGCTATTCTGTAAATGACATCGCTGAAGTCGAGGATCGGTAGGATAGTCAGTTTTACAAGAGTACGTTTGGCAGCGTGAGTGAAGGACGCATTGTTGCGAAATAGGATGCCGATTCTATATTTATTTTTGGATTGGAGATGCTTAATATGAGTCTGGAAGGAGAGTTTGCAGTCTAGCCAGACACCTAGGTATTTATAGTTGTCCACATATTGTAAGTCGTGCAGGCGGGTGCTGGCAGCGATCAGTTGAAGAGCATGCATTTAGTTTTACTAGCGTTAAAGAGCAGTTGGAGGCCACGGAAGGAGTGTTGTAATTGCATTTAAGCTCGTTTGGAGGTTTGTTAACACAGTGTCCAAAGAAGGGCCAGATGTATACAGAATGGTGTCGTCTGCGTAGAGGTGGATCAAGGAATCACCCGCAGCAAGAGCAACATCATTGATATATACAGAGCAAAGAGTCTGCCTGAGAATTTAACCCTGTGGTACCCCCATAGAGACTGCCAGAGGTCCGGACAACAGACCCTCCAATTTGGCACACTGAACTCTGAGAAATAGTTGGTGAACCAGGCGAGGCAGTCACTTGAGAAACCAAGTCTGCCGAAAAGAATACTGTGATTGACAGAGTTGAAAGCCTTGGCTAGGTCGATGAAGACGGCTGCACAGTACTGTCTTTTATCGATGGTGGTTATGATATCGTTTAGTACCTTGAGCGTGGCTGAGGTAAACCCATGACCAGCTCAGAAACCGGATTGCACAGCGGAGAAGGTGGGATTCGAAATGGTCAGTGATCTGTTTGTTAAATTGGCTTTTGAAGACATTTAAGAAAGGCAGGTCAGGATGGATATACAGTTGAAGTCGGAAGTTTATATACACAGGCTGGAGTCAGTAAAACTCGTTTTTCAACCACTCCACAAATTTCTTGTTAACAAACTATAGTTTTGGCAAGTTGGTACAAAAGTATCTATATTCACAGTAAATGAGTCCTATATCGACATAACCTGAAAGCCCGCTCAGCAAGGAAGAAGCCACTGCTCCAAAACTGTCATAAAAAAGCCAGACTACGGTTTGCAACTGCACATGGGGACAAAGATAATACTTTTTGGAGAAATATAACTGTTTGGCCATAATGACCATTGTTACGTTTGGAGGACAAGGAGGGACACTTGCAAGCCGAAGAACACCATCCCAATCGTGAAGCACCGGGGTGGCAGCATCATGTTGTGGTGGCAGCATCATGTTGTGGTGGTGCTTTGCTGCATGAGGGACTGGTGCACTTCACAAAATAGATGGCATCATGAGGTAGGAAAATTACGTGGATATATTGAAGCAACATCTCAAGACATCAGTCAGGAAGTTAAAGCTTGCTTCGCAAATGGGTCTTCCAAACGGACAATGACCCCAACATGCTTCCAAAGCAAAATGGCTTAAGGACAACAAAATCAAGGTATTAGAGAGGCCATCACAAAGCCCTGACCTCAATCCTATAGAAAATGTGTCGGCAGAACTGAAAAGGCATGTGCGAGCAAGGAGGCCTACAAATCTGACTCAGTTACACCAGCTCTGTCAGGAGGAATGGGCCAAAATTCACCCAACTTATTGTGGGAAGCTTGTGGAAGCCTACCCGAAATGTTTGACTCAAGTTAAACAATTTAGAGGCAATGCTATCAAATACTAATTGAGTGTATGTAAACCTCTGACCCACTGGGAATGTGATGAAAGACATTAAAGCTGAAATAAATCATTAGCTCTACTATTATTCTGAGATTTCACATTCTTAAAATAAAAGTGCTGATCGACCTAAAACAGGGAATTTTTACTAGGATTAAATGTTGTGAAAAACTGAGTTTAAATGTATTTGGCTAAGGCATATGTAAACTTCCGACTTCAACTGTAGGTCTTTAACAGTTTGGGTCTAGAGTGTCACCCCCTTTGAAGAGGGGGATGACCACGGCAGCATTCCCATATTTAGGAATATCGGACGATATGAAAGAAAGGTTGTACAGACTAGTGATAGGGATTGCAACAATGGCGGCAGATAATTCCAGAAAGAGAGGGTCAAGATTGTGTAGCCCAGCTGATTTGTACGGGTCCAGGTTTTTTAGCTCTTTCAGAACACCTGCTATCTGGATTTGGGTGAAGGAGAAGCTGGGGAGGCTTGGGCAAGTAGCTGCGGGGGTTGCATAGCTGTTGGCCGGGTTTGGGGTAGCCAGGAGGAAAGCATGGCCAGCTGTAGTGGATTTATCGGTGGTGACACAGTTTCGTAGCCTCAGTGCAGTGGCCAGCTGGGAGGAGGTGCTCTTATTCTCCATGGACTTAAATTTTTGGAATTAGTGCTACAGGATGCCAATTTCTGTTTGAAAAAGCTAGCCTTAGCTTTCCTAACTGACTGTGTGTATTGGTTCCTGACTTCCCTGAAAAGTTGCATATCGTGGGGACTATTGGATGCTAGTGCAGTACGCCACAGGATGCTTTTGTGCTGGTCGAGGGCAGTCAGGTCTGGCGTGAACCAAGGGCTATATCTGTTCTTAGTTCTACATTTTTTGAATGGGGCATGCTTATTTAAGATGGTGAGGAAATTACTTTTATGGAACAACCAGGCATCCTCTACTGATGGGATGAGGTCAATATCCTTCCAGGATACCTGGGCCAGGTCGATTAGAAAAGCCTGCTCGCAAAAGTGTTTTAGGGAGCGTTTGACAGTGATGAGGGGTGGTCGTTTGACCGCGGACCCATAACGGATGCAGACAATGAGGCAGTGATCGCTGAGATCCTGATTGAAAACAGCAGAGATGTATTTGGAGGGTAAGTTGGTCAGTATAATATCTATGAGGGTGCCCATGTTTACGGATTTAGGGTTGTACCTGGTGGGTTCCTTGATGATTTGTGTGAAATTGAGGGAATCTAGCTTAGATTGTAGGACGGTTAAGCATATCCCAGTTTAGGTCACCTAACAGAATGATCTCTGAAGAAAGATTGGGGGAAATCAATTAACATATGGTGTCCAGGGCACAGCTGGGAGCTGAGGGGGGTCTATAACAGGCGGCAACAGTGAGAGACTTATTTCTGGAGAGATTCATTTTTTAAATTAGAAGCTCGAACTGTTTGGGCATAGACCTGGAAAGTATGACAGAACTTTTCAGGCTAACTCCTCCTCCTTTGGCAGTTCTATCTTGACAGAAAATGTTGTAGTTGGGGATGGAAATCTCAGAATTTTTGGTGGCCTTCCTAAGCCAGGATTCAGACACGGCAAGGACATCCGGGTTGGCGGAGTGCACTAAAGCAGTGAGTAAAACAAACTTAGGCAGGAGGCTTCTGATGTTAACATGTATGAAACCAAGGCGTTTATGGTTACAGAAGTCAACAAATGAGAGCGCCTGGGGGGACACAGGGCCTGGGTTAGCCATTACATCACCCGAGGAACAAAGGAGGAGTAGGATGAGGGTACACCTAAAGGCTATTAAAACTGGTTGTCTAGTGCAATATGGATAGAGAATAAAAGGAGCAGATTTCTGGGCGTGGTAGTATAGATTCAAAGCATAATGTACAGACAGGGGTATGGTAGGGTGCGGGTACAGTGGAGGTAAACCTAGGCATTGAGTGACATTGAGAGGTTGCATCTCTGGAGGCACTAGTTATGCTAAATGAGGTCACCGTATGTGTGGGAGATAGGACAAAAGAGGTATCCGAGGCATGTTGAGTGGGACTTGGGGCTCCGCAGTAAAACGAAACAATGATAACTACCCTAAATAACAGTATACAAGGCATATTGACATTAGAGAGACATAAAGCGAGGCATAAAGCAATCACAGATGTTGATTGGCAGAGCTAACTAAGACAACGGGTAAGACAACAACAGCTAATCAGCTAAGACAACAACAACAGGTAAAATGGCAATGAATGGGCAGAGAGGGTCAGTTAACTACACACAGGGCCTGAGTTCGAGGCTGGGGCCGACAGATATATAAAATAAACTAAATGGAGTACCGTGATTAAATGAACAGTCCAGCAGGCATCAGCTATGTAGCCAAGTGATCATAGTGATTTTCAGATGTACCGATCCTGTGCAGGTGTTGTTACAAGTGGTCTGCCACTGCGAGGACGATCAGCTGTCCGTCCTGTCTCCCTGTAGCACTGTCTTAGGCGTCTCACAGTACAGACATTGCAATTTATTGCACTGGCTACATCTGCAGTCCGCATGCCTCCTTGCAGCATGCCTAAAGCACGTCCACGCAGATGAGCAGGGACCCTGGGCATCTTTCTTTTGGTGTTTTTCAGAGTCAGTAGAAAGGCTTTTGTGTCCTAAGTTTTCATAACTGTGACCTTAATTGCCTACCGTCTGTAAGCTGTTAGTGTCTTAACGACCGTCACAGGTCCATGTTCATTAATTGTTTATGGTTCATTGAACAAGCATGGGAAACAGTGTTCAAACCCTTTACAATGAATATCTGTGAAGTTATTTGGATTTTTACAAATTATCTTTGAAAGACAGGGTCCTGAAAAAGGGATTTTTAATTTTTTTGCTAAGTTTATTAGGAAGAAATAGTATTTTTGAATTCATGAAAGCAGCATTGATAATGTTAGAAATATGGACTGATCAGGAACAGCAAATACTTCAGGTTTGAGGTATTCACTTACATTAGAGCACAATGAATGCAGCATTTTGCTCTAGTCTTAACCTACCACACCCTAACATTGATGTGATCTTATAAAATGTGGTCATGTGTGGAATAATTACCATTTTCACCATAGTAACCCAGTCAATGCAAATTAAATGTTTTGGCACAGTGATTAGGTGGGCCTTCAATTTCCTTGAAGCTTATCTCCAGCTCCAATCCTTTGCATACACACCATAAAAATCATCAGCTATATTTCATAGTTGAATGATACATTTTATCTATGAAAGCAGATTTGCCTTTTTCCTATGTACAGTATAGAGATTTAAGTCTGGTGAATGTTTGATGTTTAATGAAGGCAGAAATATTTATTTTCCCTTCAACTATTCACAGTATGGGATCAGGTGAAAACAATGTGTTCGCGTGTGATTGTTTATGCTGCTTATTAGCCCTATCAAATGCCCCTGTAGGGGTTGTTGGGGGAGGGGAGTTCAGTCAAGTGAAGGCCCAACGAAAGACAGGGCCAGTTGACAGGCAACACAGGGAGAAGCTGTGATGTTCTGTCCAGACAGTTATCCGCCTTTGATATTTTAGCAGGGTCTATCTGGTGAGTGGTTTGAGTTAGAACTGAATTTAAGGAGAGGAAGGGGCAGGGGCAGGGCCGATCAATGTCAAATTCACGAGAGCCGTATCAAATTAACATAAGCCCCTGTGCCCCAAAGACAGGGGGCTGTAGCACAGCATATAGTCCATCTCACTCAGTCTCCCTTTCTCTGGCTGATGTTCTCTTGGTTGCTAATCCCCAATTTGGCACCCATCTGCATGTTTTAAACATCCCATCGTGAGTGTGCTACATGTTACGTAGCTGGCACATCCCTGCTGACATTAAGATGCTGTGGGCGTAATAGGGAAAATGAAATCATTTTGACTAGAGCCCACACAACGCCTCCAGAGAATGCCACGCAGAGCGAGTGGCATAAACAAGTCCTGTACCCTAGAGAGAAACTCTATGGGAGGTTGGGGGGACTGAGGGGTAACCAAGCAAGGGGTGAGTACAGTGTCCACTTTAGTCAGGGAGCTGTTGTGAGAGCTGCCACAGCCTATTAAAATATGGGCTGACATTAATTGAGGGAGTCTTCGAGTGCATTCACAAACCAGCTCAGACAGAGTTTACTGGGAGAAACCATCCCTGTTGCTTCCGGACCTCCCTCAACCTGTTAAGCATACTTGTATGCACAAACGCAGGAATGAACAAACACACACACAGTAAGTGTGTATGGTGTATGTGTGCCTATTGGGAGTTCAATTGTGTTTATATCTGCCTGGTTGACTCGACATAAACATTATCCCTACGGTTGATGTGTAAAGGGGGGAAATATCCCTATTGCTCTCTGTTTAGGATGTAACCAGTCTAATTAATTCAGATGCAACGAGTTGATGCATTTTGAGTGTGTATCATATTTGTCTTGCGTAATTGCCGCTCTCGGAGGGACTGAAAGTAAGTCTAATTGAAACTCTGTAACACTGTGGCTTTGACCATTCAGAGTATGTTGCATAAGAGTTGTTATATGCTTATTGTCATAACAGAGACCATCGATTGTTTGTTGGCTTTGGTATCGATAGGTGAGGTTAGGGTGCTCTGTACTGAACAACGTGCATGATGTTGATATTCAAAGTCTGACTAGGAAAACTACACTAAATATAAGAAAATATTGCTATTATGGAAAGGAATGGAGTTATTTTTTTAAGGCTAACCTTACACTCGCTCCTATCCTGGGTGATGCTAATGCATCATCTTATGCCAACATGCCCAACAAGCATTAGTTGTTGAGCAATGGCCAACAAAGAAATCATGCGTCAAGTAGGGGAGTTGGTTACATTGTCACAATAAATGGGATGTCATTTTTAAGGTGAAAGGGTTGTGGAATATGTTTTTCAAGGCAGGATCAAGCCAAGTATCCCTAGCTTTTGCCTTTAATTAAAGGGGCAAAACCACTGTTGAAACAATAACAAAGTGTTTCCCCCACCACTGTTTCCGTAAAAAGCTGAGGGATGGGGCTGGAGTAATGCAACCACTCAAATTCATAGACAGAGCTATGGATGTAAGTACTGACCATTATATCAAAATTATAGTTTTAAGCTTGTTTTGAGTCTATACAGAATCTGTTTACATTTATTTTGTTCACAAACATTGGAATAAAACAAGCTTAGGCTATATTTTGGGTTCTGATTGGGTATGACTGTTGAACTAAAGCTCATGAGGCATTTATAAGTTAAAATTGATGTGAAATAAATTGCCATCCTTGCACCTTTCTTAAATAATTCCCAATTTCTTCTAAAAAAAATGAGTTGAAATAATAATGAATAACACCTTGTTATTAGAGTTTCTACATTGCAGAACAAATTGGATTTTTTGTAAACTTAAGTTATAATGGAGACAAATGACATGGACAAAATTATAATTATTGGCACCCCGGAGCTAGTACTTGATTACACAGCCTTTTCCCATGATAACTGCAAACAAACACTTATTGTAGCCATCAATGAGCTTGCTACACCTTTGTGATTTGGCCCCCTTTTTTTTTTACCAGCAAACTGTTTTAATTCTTCAATGTTTGAGGGGTGCTCTCCATCAACTGCTGTTTTAATATCTCACCGTAGATAATCTGCTGACTTCATGATGCCTTGCGCACGCATGTTTAAGTTCCCCAGTACCAGAGGCAGCAAAGCAACCCCACAACATTATCAAAACTCCCCATGTTTGATTGTTTGAGAATTTCAATAAATGTTTTACAAAAATATATTTATTTCTGTAATGTTAAAAATCCAATAACAAGAAAATCCAATAATCAATTTCAATTTATTTTAGAATAAATCTTTTTTTTTTTTTAAGTGCAAGGGTGCCAATATATATGGCCGCAACTAGATATTCTTCAAAAATCAGTGGGTACATATCATTAATTTACGTCCACAAATGGTAGTAGAAACTGAAGATTGGCCGATTAAACTAGGGCAGGGTTCCCCAACTGGCGGCCCGCGTGCCTAATTTGGTCTGTGGGTCATTTTACTTGGTCCCCAAGTTTTCTGAGCTGACATTTATTTTTAATTACATTTTTGTAAATTGTTGGACATAAAATACTCTAAAAACACCAGCTCCAAGTGATTTTAATTTTGGAAATCTGTTCCAAAGTATTCACATGCATAATCAAGAGATATATGGGGCAACGGGGTCGTCCAGTGGTTAAAGTGTTGGACTAGTAACCCAAAGGTTGCAAGTTCGAATCCCTGAGCTGACAAGATACAAATCTCTCGTTCTGCCCCTGAACAGGCAGCTAACCCACTGTTCCTGTTGGTATATTAGGCAGGCACTAATTGACTTGCATAGGTTAAATAAAAATATGTGATTGTATACAAATATAAGCAACGTCTGAAATTACTATGTTTTAATCAAACGTTCTATCTGTTTGGGCTTCATGCGGTCAATTTGCAGTCTACAAATTATTTGTAATTATGTTCCGGCCCCTTGACCATCCGCTCAATAAAAAAAATCGGCCCACATGAATGTATTTGATGATCCCTGAACTAGGGGGAGGAGTGCCCCCTGTTGGCCTATCAAGACTTCTGAATTACAACTTTCTCAAGGAGGTGCTACTTTAGAATAACATGCTGCAAGGTAAATCAACTACCTTACTTTGAAAGAACATCGTTCATTGTGTTTTTCTATGAGTGCCTGCCTAATATACCAGTAAAATAATAACCAATTTAGCACAATACTAATGTATCGTTTCCAGGAATGCACCCACCAGTACGCTAGGCGGTGCTAAACCTTGTACTTACAAATCAATGTAGAAGAAGACAAACATCATATTCGAAAGATGGCGGTGATCAAGGAAAAAGATGGGAGACCAGGGAAACAGCCAGGAAAGGAATCTCAGCCTTTGATTATAGCCAAAACTCCAGCAGAGGAGCAACGCCTGAAATTGGAGAGATTGATGAGAAACCCTGTAAGTGGCTGGGGAGGTTCGGGCCTTTGAGGATATTTTCAAATGGCACATGTTTATCTCCACAGCTAGCCAGGCTAACTAACGACGTTAGCACTAGCGAATATGTGCTTAACGTTACGGTAGATAGAACAGTGTGTGACTATAGCAAGTATTTAGTTAATTTATCGTAAAAATCTCTGAATACTCACGTATGTTTGCAGGATAAACCTGCTCCTATCCCAGACCGACCGAAAGAATGGAACCCCCGGGCTCCTCCGGAGTTTGTGCGGGATGTGATGGGTAAGCCTGCAATTTGGCGGATGAATTTGCGAATTCTCAGGTAGCGGCAAGGGCATGTACGATTCCCTTGTTTTGCTGTCCAAGAGTAGAGCGAGCCCTTGCAAGAGAGGCGTATGGACGCATTTTTCAAAAACACTAAAGCCTAAGCAATATGTTTTAAACCCACTGATGAGATATGTAATGAATCTTCTCCAGGCTCCAGTGCAGGAGCTGGCAGTGGAGAATTCCATGTGTACAGACACCTTCGCAGGCGAGAGTATCAGAGACAGGACTTCCTGGACAAGATGACTGAGAAGGTGGGCATTTTTTATTACGGGCTCCCCAAGGACGCCCGACTACATTGTTTCTCATGGGAACCAATTTCTTTCAAGCGGTGGGGGTAACCAATAAGATTTTAATAATAATAAAATGTTCTTGCAGCAAAAGATGGATTTGGACTATCTTGACAAGGTGTCAGATAACCAACAGGCAGCTGATGTAAGAACAGCCAAACGCAGGAAGAAAAGGTTGGTGCAGTAATCATGGACCCGCTAAATAAAATAAAAATGTATAGAGCATACATGGCCTTTATTCTTTGAATCTCTGCTGTAATTTGTATACTTGATGATGGTTTATGTTACACATATGTATGTGTATTTCAGGGAAAAGCTGAAGCAGAAGAAGCTTATGGCAAAAAAAGCCAAGCAGGATGCCAACAAAGGTGAAGGTAAAAGGAAAAAATGACATTTAAGTGATGGATTTTATTGAAACATGTTCCCCTCAGATGTTCAGAAGTGTGACAAAGAGCAAGTCCACAACTCGTGTTGCTATGGCCACACATACAAAAAAAGATAATAGTTTTGAAACTACTGTAAAAGTGCAGTAACTGCTGTCGACTGTGGTATTTTGGACACAGTAATTGCAGAATCACGGTAGTAAAAAACGTATTTTGGATGCGGTATTTGCAGCATACTGCACTGCAGTTATACTACACTCTGACTGCAATATTTTTCATAAGGGCAGTGCAAGAGCCAAATTGTACTTGCATATTGTGCTACAGAACAGGGCTAGGTTTCCCAATAGCATGGAACTTAAGCCTATGAGTGTTTTAATAATGCATAGTTTTTTTTTAACAGACAAATGTAACATGCGTTTCCCAAAACATATTTTCATTTTAGTAATTTAGCAGAAGCTCTTATCCAGAGTGACTTACAGGAGCAATTAGGGTTAAGTGCCTTGCTCAAGGGCGCATTGACAGATGTGTCGGCCTTTTGGTTACTGGCCCAATGCTCTTAACTGCTAGGCTAGCACGTAGAGAATGCTCACTAAAGCCTTGTTCACACTGGCAGTTTGAAGTGACTCAAATTCTATTTTTGCACATTTAAATCTGATCTTTTTTCCTATAGTCTGAATAGCCAAAGAGCACTTGGAATCAGATATTTCCAGCCAAATTTCAAACCACTCATAAATAAATCTGATTCCTGGCCATGCAAGTCTTCTGAACAGTCAACTAGGTTGTTAAAACTTTACAAACAAATGAGTGATTTCTCGTCAGTTATCGTCACAGCTGTGTACATTCCCCCTCAAGCAGACACCAAGACGGCCCTCAAGGAACTTCACTGGACTCGATGTAAACTGGAAACCATATATCCTGAGGCTGCATTCATTGTAGCTGGGGATTTTGTAGCTGGGGATTTTAACAAATTTGAGGACAAGGCTACCTAAATTCTATCAGCATATTGATTGCACTATGCTTGGGTGTAATACACTTATTCATTGCTACTCTAACTTCCGCGATGCATACAAAGCCCTCCCCCGCCCTCCCTTCGGCAAATCCGAACACGACTCCATCTTGCTCCTACTGTCTTATAGGCAGAAACTCAAATATGATGTACCAGTGACTAGCACCATTCAACGCTGGTCTGACCAATTGGAATCCACGCTTCAAGATTATTTTGATCACGTGGACCGCGATATGTTCCGGTCAGCCTCAGATAACATTGATCTATACGCTGACTCAGTGAGTGAGTTTTATAAAGAAGTGCATTGGAGATACACACCACGGACAAACTGAAATGGTCCACCCACACAGTGTGGTGAAGAAAGCTTAACAGCGCCTCTTCAACCTCAGGAGGCTAAAGAAATCTGGCTTATCACCCAAAAGTCTGACAAACTTTTAGATGCACAATCGAGAGCATCCTGTCGGGCTGTATCACAGCTTGGTACGGCAACTGCACTGCCCTCAACCGCAAGGCTCTCCAGAGGGTAGTGAGGTCTGCACAACGTATCACTGGGGGCAAACTACCTGCCCTCCATGACCCCTACAGCACCCATTGTCACAGGAATGCCAAAAAGATCACCAAGGACAACAACCACCGCCTGTTCACACAGCTACCATCCAGAAAGCGAGGTTAGTACAGGTGCATCAAAGCTTGGACCGAGAGACTGAAACAGCTTCTATCTCAAGGCCATCAATCTGCTAAACAGGAATCACTAACTCAGAGATGCTGCTGCCTACATTGAGACCCAATCACTGGACACTTTTTAATGAATGGATCACTAGTCACTTTAAACAATGCCACTTTAATAATGTTTACATGTCTTACATTACTCATATCATATTTTATACCATCTATTGCACCTTGCCTATGCTGCCCGGCCAACACTCATCTATATACTTACATGTACATATTCTCCTCCATCCCTTTAGATTTGTGTGTAAAAGGTAGTTGTTGGGCAATTGTTAGATTACTTGTTAATATTACTGCACTGTCGGAACTAGAAGCACAAGCATTTTGCTACACTCGCATTAACATCTGCTAACCATGTGTATGTGACCAATAACATTTGATTTGATGTGCTAGCAAGCTAACCAACCAGCTAGCTAGCTAGTTGACTGTTGTGGTAAGCCAAAAAGGACTTGATTCAAAACATCTTATTCTTTGAGGCTCTAAAAGTGTTCTTACACTGATTTTTTTGAATGTTCAAAGCAACTGGGATACTTCCAATGGCAGGCAATGACATCTTAGCTTACCACACAACTTTTGAGTGAGAGGAAGCACCACCACCAATTACCCTATGCCACTGCATACATACCTGCTGTTACCATGACAACTAGCGTAGCAATGTCCGCAAATGACTACTGTCTGAACACACAAATCCAATGTCTTTTCTGTTCGGACAGTCAGTATTCCAAAAGGGATTTGAAAAACAAAACTGTTTTGAGCATTAAGGCCTGCAGTGTGAACAAGGTTTAAGTGTGTTGTTGTATACAGAGTGAACAAAACATTAGGAACACCTTCCTAATATTGAGTTGCACTGCATCCCCTTTTGCCCTTAAAACTGTTGAGCATGATAAACCCAGCAGCGTTGCAGTTCTTGACACTCAAACTGGTGCGACTGGCACCTACCATGCCCCGTTCAAAGGTGCTTAAATCTATTGTCTTTCTGTTCACCCTCTGAATGGCACCCATATACAATCCATGTCTCAAAGCTTAAAAATCCTTCTTTAACCTGTCTCTTCCCCTTCATCTACCCTGATTGAAGTGAATTTAACAGGTGTAATCAATAAGGAATCATAGCGTTCACCTGGTCAGTCTGTCATGGAAATAAGTGTTCCTAATTATCTTGTAACATTAATGCAGTCATTGGTTTTCATTAGATCCTTATTTATTTTGACCTTGATTCGCTTGTTTATAACATTGCCATCTTCATATTTGTATTAAACTATGACGTTATCGACGGTCACAAAGAGACAGATACACAATTTGATCTGTGTTTGGCTGAGATCTTGTGTGTAAAGCTATATAGAAAGTGAACTCCTCTTTGTATCTGCCATTATGGTATCTGTGACAGCATGGATAGCACCATTGAGGCCATCTCAATTTTAAAGCAGTACATTTTCTTCGGTTGTATTTATTATGCATCCCCATTTTTTTTTTCTGGTGTCCAGCAACATAAGACAGTTACATACAGTTTAAAATACTACATCGCACTACATTTCATAATTTCCACCACTGCATATTTACAGATTGACATGCATATTATTAATGTTAACTCTCTATGTATATCCAAGGGCCAGCTGTGCTGCCCTGTTCTGGGCAAATTGCAATTATCCTAATTCCCTCTTTGTGGCACCTGACCACACGACTGAACAGTAGTCCAGGGGAAACATAACTAGGGCCTGTAGGACCTGCCTTGTTGATAGTGCTGTTAAGAATGCAGAGCAATGCTTTATTATGGACAGACTTCTCCCCATCGTAGCTACTGTTGTATCAATATGTTTTGACCATGACAGTTTACCTATTTGAACAAACATTAAAAAGGGATGGCTTAATGTCATTTAAACCATGATATTGAGACAAAGTCCTTCGGCGAAGCCTGTACAGCCAACTACACTTTTAATCGTACACAAAACCAAGGAGAAAAAGCCAAACGTGTTGACTGTTTCTGGAGATACGTGAAAAACAAAGTAGGGAGCTAACATTAAAGTGATAATAAGGTATTTATTAATTAAACAGTAGCCCCAGTAGCAAATGTTAAAGGTGAGAGACCTGCCCTATGAACATGGGTTGTATTCATTAGGCACCAACCGGGGTAAAAACAAACTAAAACATGGAGGGACTGGGCCTCCCGAGTGTCGTTGCGGTCTAAGGCGCTGCATCGCAGTGCTAGAGGCGTCACTACAGACCTGGGTTCGATCCCAGGCTGTGTCACAGCCGGCCGCGACCGAGAGACCCATGAGGCAGCGCACAATTGGCCCAGCATCGTCCGGCTTAGCGGAGGGTTTGGCCGGCCGCGATGTCCTTGTCCGATCGCGCTCTAGCAACCCTGGCGGCCGGGCGCATGCATGCTGACTTCGGTCGCCAGTTGTACGGTGTTTCCGCCGACGCATTGGTGAGGCTGGCTTTCGGGTAAAAAAAAAAAAATTCAACCTTTATTTAACTAGGCAAGACAGTTAAGAACAAATTCTTATTTTCAATGACTGCCTAGGAACAGTGGGTTAACTGCCTGTTCAGGGGCAGAACGACAGATTTGTACCTTGTCAGCTCGGGGATTCGAACTTGCATCCTTTCGGTTGGCTTGGCAGGGTTGTGTTTCGGAGGTCACATGGCTCTCAAACTTCGCCTCTTCTGAGTCCGTACAGGAGTTGCAGCGATGGGAAAAGACTAACTACCAATTAGATACAGTAAAAAATTGTCCAATAACAAACACCCACCCAATTTGTTGCAGAGCATTTTGCTGTGGTGTGCTCTATTGAATAGAGCCCTGTAGTTGCTGGCATGTGATGCCTAAGTTGCTAATCTTACCAATGGAAAAAAACAATTTAAAGTAGTTGGTAATATCAGTGGGGTTTGTGATGAACGAGCCAGCTAATTCAATGAATGATGGAGCTTTTTGCCCAAAATGTCATTTTAAGGTGCTCCAAAGCTTTTTACTATCATTTGCCATTTATCTTTATTTCATAGTGTAGATTTATTTTTATTTGGTTTAATCACATGATTTCTCAAATTGCAGTTTCCAATCAGTTGTGCAGACACTTATTTGCTATTCCTTTTTCCTCATCCCGCTCAGACAAACAAATTTTCAATTAAAATGTGGATTTAAGTTTTTACAGTATTTTTCTTAATGGGTGCATGCTTATTAGTAACTGGGATAAGCAATTTCATAAATGTGTCAAGTGCAGTGTCTGGTTGCCGACCTGCCTATGCCTGACTCTGCCTCTCGCTTTCGCTCGTGCAAGATGCAAGAGTTTCTGTTTGAAGTAGCCTACGGACACTATTCGGTCTCCTCCGTTGCAAAAATGCTGACTAGGAGTCGATTCTTAGTGAAATCTAAGCTTTACACCCAGAAATGGGAGTCGACACCGGGAGTCAAAGGGCAAGGAGTCGAGGAATCAATTATTTTGGAGTCGACTCTCCACTAGCAGGTAGTGGTGAATGACTCCGGCTCCTGCTCTGACTGATTTGACAAAACGGACAAATTAGCACAAGTGCTACAGCTGCAATGTCAGATGTGCGCATACACTAATTAACTGGGTGATTGATTATGAATGCATATGGAGCCGTCTGACAATGTATACTAACCTAAATATACAAGGCTAATTGGTAGCCTACGTCAGCCTAGCTGCCTAGGCAAATTGTATTTATTTTTGGAGTCTACTCTCCCACTACGGGGCGGCAGCGTAGCCTAGTGGTTAGAGTGTTGGATTAGTAACTGAAAGGTTGTCAGCTCAGGGATTTGAACTTGCAAGGAACAAATCTGTCGTTCTGCAACTGAACAAGGCAGTTAACCCACTGTTCCTGGCCGTCATTCAAAATAAGAATTTGTTCTTAACTGATTTGCCTAGTTAAAGTTTATTTTTATTTTTTATACACGTTGCTCACATGATGTTTGCTAGCCTAGCATGGCTCTCGACTTGGTTTTTATAACGTCATTGATGACTTTAGCTTATAAATGTCCACACTCACCAAGATGATATTTGGTAACTCATTTCAGCATAGTGGTGATTTTTAAGGGTGTATTTTACCATCTTTACAAACCAGAGAACGTGCAGAGTTATGCTCACTGTAGTACAGATAATGGAGGCATTTTGAAGGACAGTGTGTGCGTTGGGAGGAGATGGAGACAGTTTGATATAAATGCATTCAGGGAGCAAAACCATTATCAATTTACACTACTGAAATGCCAGCCCTAGTGCCGATCATTGCCTGATCGCTCCCAACCCAGAGAAATCACCACCCTCTTGACTACTATTTAAATGGCGGAAGCCATCAATGGCAATCTCTATGCTAAAAGGAGTTCCAGCCATCTAGAGTCCACTTTCTACCTCATGTTGTCAAGTGACTTGGGAATGCAAAATATAATGTAATGACACACTTGGCTGTTCTACGAGTGGTCTGATGCATTTGTTAGATTACAAGTGCAATGTTATTAACGATGGTTTTGGGAAAACGATCAGAGATGTTAACGTTTCCAGTACAGTTTCTTAGTGGAAAATGGTCATGGTAAAAAGTTATGGCAGAAGAGACTGATTTTGACTATTTTTGGTGTCCCCTCTTTAGATTCTGAGAAGTCCTCCTCCAGCAGTGAAGAGGACGACCAGGAGAGGGAGGCTGAGGATGATGCAGAGGCGCCCAGTTTCGTCATGGGGAAGAGATGAATGCATGGCTCCGGGTCATGAGACATGCTCCAAGACGAAATTGAACGGTGGGACAACATCTAATACCAGTTCAGAAGTCAACACGGCCAAGCAACACAGCCTAGCTTTGATCAATGTCATGGATTTGAGACATTATCTGAGCGAACCAAGGGAGATAAGCCTCTGTTAGGTAACTGCTGTTCTTCCCAACTTGTGGTTGTAGTTAGATTCTTTGAATTGAGGATGACAAAGCTGGGTTGTATTCATTAGGCACCAAATGGTCTGTAACAGGGAGGGACTACCTGAACTTGAAATAAGACTTGCTCGTTTTTGTTTTTCGTTGCAAAAACCTTTTGCTACAGTGTGCCCTGATGAATATGATTATCAAGGTGTTAATTTCATGCATGTCTCTACTTTGAAACTTGTGTGGTAGCGTCATTTCTCACATTTTATTTTATACTATGCTTGTGTATATATTTTCATAAACATCTGGGAAGAATTGGGCCTGTATTTGCTGTATTTTACCCCAATAGAATCTTCTGGGATGTATTACTAAATGATAACCCAATTTCACTAGATATACAATTACTTTAGGTAGCACTTTCAAGCTATTTCCACAATGCTGAGCAGGACATAATACTCATAGGGGTCACTCCACTCATTCCACTCTCCATGTGAAATTAATTTGGGGAAGGATAATAGAATTGGTCTAGTATTTGTAACAAGAGTAGTCTAGTACTAGTATTTGTAGTCTTTAATGGAATGAGTGTTGAACTAGTTTGCTGGTATGGCATACCTCTTGACCTTGACTTGCAAATCGGCTATTGGCGGTTCCATTGTACAACAAGATTGGTGTAATGCTTTATTTTCCTTCCTCAAATATGTGTATTGTTGGTTGCCAAGGACTATCACCCAGTTACTCACTTTTCACACCTGCCAGACCGGTTCGGTGGCTATTGTCAAGGGTCCTCCAGTGACCTATCTCTACAGTTTTACATAGATGAGGAATCAGGTTTTGTCCTGATTTGAAAAAAACATCCTAAACCGTTTAATCTCTGTATCAAGTCCTACAGTAAGTGTTTGACCTGAATAGGATAACTTACTTTTTTCCCCTACTGAACTTATGTGAAGGTTGAGTATACACTATATATACAAAAGTATGTGGACACTTCAAATGAGTGGATTCGGCTATTTCAGCCACACCTGTTGCTGACAGGTGCATAAAATCAAGCACACAGCCATGCAATCTCTGTAGATAAACATTGGCAGTAGAATGGCCTTACTGAAGAGCTTAGTGACTTTCAACATGGCACAGTCATAGGATGCCACCTTTCTAACAAGTCATTTTGTTAAATTACTGTCCTGCTAGAGCTGCCCCGGTCAACTGTAAGTGCTGTTATTGTGAAGTGGAAAAATCTAGACACAACGGCCCAGCCGCGAAGTCGTAGGCCACACAAGCTCACAGAACTCTGTCCTCGGTTGCAACACGCCTTACCTCTGGACACAACATCAGCACAAGCACTGTTTGTCAGGAGCTTAATGAAATGGGTTTCCATGGCCGAGCAGCCGCACACAAGCCTAAGGTACCATGTGCAGTGGCAAGCGTTGATTGGAGTGGTGTCAAGCTTGCCGCCATTGGACTCTGGAGCAGTGGAAACGCGTTCTCTGGAGTGATGAACCACGCTTTACCATCTGGCAGTCCGACGGATGAATCTGGGTTTGGCGGATGCCAGGAGAACGCTACCTGCCCCAATGCATTGAGCCAACTGTATAGTTTGGTGGAAGAGGTCATTGTTTGGGCTAGGCCCCTTAGTCCTGTTGAAAAACAAATGATAGTCCCATTAAGCACAAACCAGATGGGATGGTGTATCGCTGCAGAATGCTGTTTTAGCCATGCTGGTTACGTGTGCCTTGAATTCTAAATAAATCACAGACACCAGCAAGCATTATCATACCACCACACCACCTCCTCCATGCTTCATGGTGGGAATCACTAGGCTACCCTGGGGCGGCAGGGTTGCAAGTTCAAACCCCCAAGCTGACAAGGTACAAATCTGTTGTTCTGCCCCTGAACAGGCAGTGAACCCACTGTTCCTAGGCCGTCAATGAAAATAAGAATTTGTTCTTAACTGACTTGCCTGGTTAAATAAAGGTAAAAATAAAATAAACATGTGGAGATCATCCGTTCACCTACTCTGCATCTCACAAAGACAGAGGTTCGATCCAAAAATCTCTAATTTGGACTCAGACCAAAGGACAGATTTCCACTGGTCTAATGTCCGTTGCTTGTGTTTCTTGGCCCAAGCAAGACTCTTCTTATTGGTGTCCTTATTTTGTGGTTTCTTTGCGGCAATTCAACCATGAAGACCCGGTTCACTCAGTCTCTGAACAGTTGATGTTGAGATGTGTCTGTGACTTGAACTCTGAAGCATTTATTTGGGCTGCAATTTCTTGACTTCCTGCCTTGACTTATTGACTTACCTTCATGTCTTAAAGTAATGATGGACTGTCGTTTCTCTTTGCTTATTTGAGCTGTTCTTGCCGCAATATGGACTTAGCCCTATTTGGTAAAATACTATCTTCTGTATACCACCCCTACCATGTCACAACACAACTGATTGACTCAAACACAGTAAGGAGGAAAGAAATTCTACAAATTAACTTTTAACAAGGCACACCTGTTAATTTAAATGCATTCCAGGTGGCTACCTCATGACGGATGGTTGAGAGAATGCCAAGAGTGTGCAAATCTGTCAAGGCAAAGGGTGGCTTCTTTGAAGAATCTAAAATATATTGTGATTTGTTTAACACTTTTTTGGTTACTACATGATTCCATGTGTGTTTTGTCTTTACTGTTATTCTACAATGTAAAAATAAAAACCCTTGAACTTTTGACTTGTATGTATGTATGTATGTATGTATGTATGTATGTTTTATTTATATATATATATATATATATATATGTGTGTGTGTGTGTGTGTGTGTGTATATATATATATATTTTTAAACAAATTTAACCCCTTTTAGGGGGTTGGCACAAAACTACACTGTACTCAGAAAATATTCAGACCCCTTGACTTTTCCATTTAGTTACTTTACAGCCTTTTTCTAAAATTGATTAAATAAAAAATCCTCATTAATCTACACACAATACTCTCATGGAACAGGTTTTAAATATGTTATCAAATTGATTAAAAAAATAGTATTCAGACCCTTTTGCTATGAGAATCTAAATTGAGCTCTGGTTTCCATTGATCATCCTTGAGCTGTTTCTACAACTTGATTGGAGTCCACCTGTGGTAAATTCAATGGATTGGACATGATTTGGAAAGGCTGACACCTGTCTATATAAGTTCACACAGTTGACTGCATATCAGAGCATAAACCAAGCCATGAGGTTGAAGGAAGTGTTCGTAGAGCTCCGAGGTGGGATTGTCAAGGCACAGATCTGGAAAACATTCTGCAGCATTGAAGGTCCCCAAGAACACAGTGGCCTCCATCATTCTTAAATGGAAGAAGTTTGGAAACGCAAAGACTCATCCTAGAGCTGGCCGCCTGGCCAAACTGAGCATTCGGGGGAGAAGGACCTTGGTCAGGCAGGTGACCAAGAACCTGATTGTCAGTCTGACAGAGCTCCAGAGTAACTCTGTGGAGATGGGAAAACCTTCCAGAAGGACAACCATCTCTGCAGCACTCCACCAGTCAGGTTTTTATGGTTGAGGTGCCAGACGGAAGCCATTCCTCAGTAAAAGGCATATGACAGCCCGCTTGGAGTTTGCCAAAAGGCAGTTAAAGGACTCACAGAGCAGGAGAAACAAGATTCTCTGGTCTGATGAAACCAAGATTGAACTCTTTGGCCTGAATGCCAAGCGTCACATCTTGAGGAAACCTGGCACCATGATGGTGGCAGATGTTTTTCAACGGCAGGGACTGGGAGACTAGTCAGGATCGAGGACAAGAATGGAGCAAAGTACAGAGATCCTTGATGAAAACGTGTTTCAGAGTTCTCAGGACCTCAGACTGGGGTGAAGGTTCACCTTCCAACAGGACAATGACCCTAACACAGCCAAGACAACGCAGGAGTGGCTTCGGGACAAGTCTCTGAATGTCCTTGAGCGGCCCAGCCAGAGCCCAGACTTGAACCCGATCTAACATCTCTGGAGAGACCTGAAAATAGCTGTGCAGCGACGCTACCCATCCAACCTGACAGAGCTTGAGAGGATCTGCAGAGAATAATGGGAGAAACTCCCCAAATACAGGTTGTGCCAAGCTTGTAGCGTCATACCCAAGAAGACTCGAGGCTGTAATCGCTGCAAAGGTGCTTCAACTAAGTACTGAATAAATGGTCTGAATACTTATGTAAATGTAATATTTCAGTTATTTATTTTGAATAAATCTGCTAGATTGAGGGGGGGGGGTGTAATCAATATTAGAATAAGGCTGTAACGTAACAAAATGTGGAAAACGGAGAACACCATCGTGTTCGCATCGTGTTCGTGAGGGTCAAACATATTAGTTTGGTAGTCCAAATCATACCGATGTTTTCGTGAGAAGACCAAAAAATGTTTTCACGGAATGTCTCATGGTCTGACAAACACCGCTGTAACTCGGCCACCTTCCACAGCAGATGCAGAAGGCAGCCATAGGCGGATGCGGTGGATTGAGACGTTTATCTCTAGTTTAAACTGACAGATTTAACCCCCTATATTCGGGTTGGAAAACCTGTATTCATATGGAAAATATTTCTACTTCACCTACAATTTGAGAGGAGAATCAATTACTACCCACTATGCACAGACGTCAATTCAACGTCTATTCCACATTGGTTCAACGTCATTTCATTGAAATGACGTGGAAACAACGTTGATTCAACCAGTGTGTGGTCAGTTGGTAGGTATAGTGTTCAGATCCAATTGGCATGACTGAACATGAATAGTGTGACCTCTCATACAGTTTGTTGCGCAATAACATGACCTCCCTCACTGGTTTAGCCAGTATTAAGAAATTGGGCCATTATTTAATAAGTGCAACATGATCAAGATGACATGTGTCTCTATTTAAAAATATATTGCTGCGAAGTTGGATAGAAAGTCCATAACAGTGGGCCTTGCTTTTTATACAACCTTCTAGTTCCACTCGACACATCCTACAGGTGAAACAAAGAGGAAACATTTTAGATAAGAACCTTTTCTATGTCATTCTAATGAGTAAATTAGCTTTTGTATGTATTTATCTTTGTCCTTTTACAGTTTTATCAGTCAACAACACTCCTGCAATAACACCTTCCAGCTTGGCTGGGAAACTAACCTCCAATTCAGTGATACTGATGCCTCCAAGGTGTTACTTCGACAGTCTGAAAAATGAGTCCTGCTCTTCTGCTACCTGTGAAATATGGCTGGTACCGGCAATAGATACAGGTACTGGAATTCTCTTTTTTCAAAGGAAATATAAAGCCATATGGCACACAGGAAGAGCAATTGAACATTTTTACATCTTTGATTTATAAATAAAAAGACATGCCATGTCAACATTTTAGAAAGTTTGGGTGCACCGAAGTTACTACAGTATGAAGTACTTCACATACAGAAAGAACAAATAAAAAGGACAGAATTGAATTTTTGTTATTTCTTATTCCACATCCTTGTTACTGTTCAACGGGAGGCAGCACTTTTGATGCCGACAACACGAATTCCAACATTGACAATTGACAGCCTCTCATGATCTGACCACCTTCTCTTCCAATGCCTCGAATAACTAACACCCCCCCCCCCCCCCCCCTGATGGGAACTGTTCCACTATGAACTGTAATGGAGTATTGCCTGTTGATTCCATTGCCAGATCAGAACCCCTCCTTCACCCCAATGCATTCATTGACTTTGGATCTAAGTTGAAGTACCATTTTGTGGATTCAATGCAACCAACCTTAATTATGACCTTCAAGAATATGATAATATGTCTTCTCCTTTTTCAGATTTAAGTGTGTTCCAGCGAACTAGACAGTTGTTGCAGTTGTCTCTGGTCCAGCAACATCATTCTTTACTCTTGTAAGTGCTTCCCATACATTTTCTAAAACTTTACAGTCAATCGGAAATGTCCTTGTACCTCTGCTTAACTTAAAAACAATATCATTGTCTATTCCTCCAGTGAAAAACCCTGACAGCATTAATGATGTTCTTGCGGGAAGGTCGGCGGCCATGACTGTCATAACATCTATTCTGTGTGCCTTCTTGGCTTTGCTGCTGCTGCTCATCATGATTATCTACGCCCTGTGAGTTACATAACCTACCACCTTTCCCAGTTGAATTTCATAGACATCGGGACCGTTGTTGGGAAGTTCTATGTTCTGCCACATTATGCCCAAAACAACAGGTCCAGGAGTTGTGCTTGTTGGTTCATAATGGTTTAAAATAGGGATGGAGATGGTCCAGCTGCTGAAGTGTGTATCTAAACTCAGCAAAAAAAGAAACATCCTCTCACTGTCAACTGCGTTTATTTTCAGCAAACTTAACATGTGTAAATATTTGTAAGAACATAACAAGATTCAACAACTGAGCCATAAACTGAACAAGTTCTACAAACATGTGACTAACAAAAATGTAATAATGTGTCCTTGAACAAAGGGGGTGTCAAAATCAAAAGTAGCAGTCAGTATCTGGTGTGGCCACCAGCTGCATTAAGTACAGAAGTGCATCTCCTCCTCATGGACTGCACCAGATTTGCCCGTTTTTGCTGTGAGATGTTACCCCACTCTTCGACCAAGGCACCTGCAAGTTCCCAGACATTTCTGGGGGGAATGGCCCTAGCGCTCACACTCCGATCCAACAGGTCCCAGATGTGCTCAATGGGATTGAGATCCGAGCTCTTCGCTGGCCATGGCAGAACACTGACATTCCTGTCATATAGGAAATCACACACAGAACGAGCAGTATGGCTGGTGGCATTGTCATGCTGGAGGGTCATGTCAGGATGAGCCTGCAGGAAGGGTACCACATGAGGGATGAGGATGTCTTCCCTGTAACGCACAGCGTTGAGATTGCCTGCAATGACAACAAGCTCAGTCCAATGATGCTGTGACACCGCCCCAGACCATAACGTACCCTCCACCTCCAAATCGATCCCACTCCAGAGTACAGGCCTCGGTGTAACGCTCATTCTTTCGAAGATAAACGCAAATTCGACCATCACCCTGGTGAGACAAAACCGCGACACGCCAGTGAAGAGCACTTTTTGCCAGTCCTGTCTGGTCCGGCGACGGTGGGTTTGTGCCCATAGGCGACGCTGTTGCTGGTGATATCTGGTGAGGACCTGCCTTACAACAGGCCTACAAGCCCTCAGTCCAGCCTCTCTCAACCTATTGTGGACAGTCTGAGCACTGATGGAGGGATTGTGCATTCCTGGTGTAACTCGGGCAATTGTTGCCATCCTGTACCTGTCCCGCAGGTGTGATGTTCAGATGTACCCATCCTATGCAGGTGTTACACGTGGTCTACCACTGCGAGGACGATCAGTTGTCCGTCCTGTCTCCCTGTAGGTCTGTTTCAGGTGTCTCACAGTACAGACATTGCAATTTATTGTACTGGCCACGTCTGCAGTCCTCATGCCTCCTTGCAGCATGCCTAAGGCACATTCACGCAGATGAGCAGGGACCCTGGGCATCTTTCTTTTGGTGTTTTTCAGAGTCAGTAGAAAGGCTTTTGTGTCTTAAGTTTTCATAACTGTGACCTTAATTGCTTATGAGGATGAGCCACAGAGAACCACAGCCAGGCAAATCATAGTCAGTGTAGCTCTTGAGCCTAATTTTGGTTAGTGGAATTTTGGACGCGAGAGTCCAAAATTCCACTAACCAAAATTAGGCTCAAGAGCTACACTGACTATGATTTGCCAAAACCAGCCACAGAATTGTAGTGAGGGTTTGAAAGAGGAAAATTTTGCATTTAGTGGTCCATTCATGATCAATATGTTTATGATATTACGGCTGGAGGAGAATGCAAATTAATAACTAGTTTGATGGCTATTTAGAGGTCTACTTTTGTTGTTTCATTAAAAATAACTTGAGTTGAGCCATGTTTAATATACAATGCTAAAAGTCACATATTATAGGCTACATGTATTTGGAGGCAATGATTGGGTGCACCAAGTGAATCAAGCTTATTTAACCTCATATTATTTGTATTTTTTTTTTTTTACAATAATTATAATAGAAAGAGAAGAACATAATAATAATAACAACTAATTTCTCTCATGTCCCCTATATGGCGTCATCATTACTGTGTAATGTGTAAACACACCTGGTGTGTTCAGATTTGCAGCATTAATGTACAGTAAGCCCCCTAGCCCTTTTGGGGCAGTAAGCAAAATGTTGTTCCCCATAGGAGAACCCTTTGAAAAACTATTTTTGGTTCCAGGTAGAACCCTTTTGGGTTCCATGTAAAAACCCTTTCCACAGAGGGTTCTATATGGAACCCAAAAGGGTTATACCTGGAACCAAAAAGCGTTCTCCTATTGTAGAAAAGGTCCATGGAGTTGGTGGAATAATCCTTTAATTCATTGCCATTTACTCAGCTGGGCCAGGGGCACTTTAATTAGGTCAGGTGGAAATGTCCGACAGATCTCAACTCCATAAAAGGAGGAAATTGCCATCGCCTGATCTCGCTGCTTTCTCTTCCTTAACTCCATCTGATCCAGAAGTTCTGTGCGTCCATGAATCCACCGACTCTTACCTTTCATCTGAATTATCTGTGGCGATCGGGAGAGTGGGCCATTCAGTTACTGTTAATAGTTATTACAGCGGAGCGCGGCTTGGAGCGCACGCTTCAAACATTGTGTAATGTGAATTGTCAATGATCACGTCCCTACGGATCCTCATAGGCCAATTATGCAATCGATATGGTTCATGTGTATTGAAATGAATTATATGTACACACGAAGACAATTGAAAGAGTAAAATGAAAAATGTCATTGTTTGCTAACTGATTGACTTTGATAATGGGGATTATAGATTGTATAACCATTCACTGTTTGTATTCTTTCATGATTTATGATAAATAGTTACGAGCCTAAATGACTCGCGGATGATTACTATTGACTTCTTAATGAACTGGACTGTTGAATTCCCTAAATTATGTTAATAATGAATGATATGATTTGATCTTTGATTATGAATTTGATTGGATACATGTTATTTGTATCCTTTGTGATGCAGCACAGACTACTCAGTAAATATACCACTTTATGGTTAAAGGAATTCCTGCCTCAGACTCATCCATTTCTTCTGTCACCTGACACGTGACCACCTGTCCACCTTCACTGTCAGTCATCCTACCTGTCCAGCTACCCACACAGATTCCACTAATCTTTCACCTATGGAGACAGCTGAAGAACCCTTTTTTCTAAGTGTATACAAGTTTAGATAGCTGGTTAGACTAACCTACCAACTGAATTTTTTTAGCTGATATGGGCTACTTGATTGACTGTCAGTGACTGACATAACAAGAGGGAAACTGTTGATGCACGAGAGGTCTTCTCTGGTCCAAAAATTGGTCCCGAATGGACCCAAGGACAATCAGACCCGCACCCTTACTGACTCAATCAATAAAAAAGGGGGGGGACTCGGGCCCAAACAGAACAATCAGACCCAAACCCAAATGGACCCTAGGACAACCAGTCCTAGATCCCGTACCTTAACAAGTCCGGCTCTAGACCAGACCCGATTGGACCAAAGTGACAAAATGATGTTTTTCAGCCAAATTCTAACTTTCAGCACTTTGTGACATCGGCTGATGTAAAAAGGGCTTGATAAATACATTTGATTGATTGTTTGCTCTTCTGGTTAACAATAGATATTTCAATGTTGGCTAGGCCTTCTATAACTCAATAAATTCACCTTATTAGCATAAAAGAAATATGCTATAGGCTATGTAGAGCCATGGTCGGGTCCACTCGGGTCTATCAGCTGTAGTTACATAGACCCAAGACCCGATGACAATCAAACAGGACCTGATCCAGACAGAGGGACAAGTTAGAATTCTGGAAATAGACTCGCTCGGGTCTCAGGCACTCTGGTTCAGGTAGACCATTATGATGCAGAAACACATTTTGAAACATCACCTTGTGTATTCTACTATTCTAACTCTCAACATTAAGTTTTGTATATATTTTTGGTGGCGGGCCCCAAATTGGCCGCCTATATCGCTTATGCATAGGTCTGGCCCTGAGTAAAAGTATGGAAGTATATTTTGTAGGAATTTATTAATCTTATATTATGATTGGAGGCTTACGATTTTGTGGTTATAATTTAGCAAATTTAATTATACTTTTCAAGTTTTGTCCTTGACAAACGTTTGATAGCGTTTCTCTGGGAACTCCCACAGCCTACTAATGTAACACCTACAGTTTTAGGGTACTGTACATACTCATACTGGCATTTATTTATTTTGTAGGAATTTACTAATCTTATATTGTGATTGGAAACTTACGATTTAGTGGTTATAATTTAGCAAATGTAATTATACTTTAAAAGTTTTTTGTCCTTGACAAACGTTTGATAGCGTTTCCCTGGGAACTGTTAACTCCCACAGACTACGAACGTAACACCTACAGTTTTAGTTCACCTGCACACACCACAGAGAAGGCACGGTAACTTACTGGAAAATATATTTTGTCGAGCGAAATACTAATAGTAGAAACATCGGGGGCACATTTTTGACAGTATCAACCCCAAAATATCTGCGATGTCTTGGACGTACATGTTATCATATACATCTATCTTAAGTGCAGTTATGTTCGGAGTCCGACCGCAAAGTAAGTGTTACAGCCAAGCCTATATGTTTCGGGGGAGGTAGTGATAACTTGGACAATATTTGTTAATCTTTTAAATATTTTAATATGCCGACATTTTTTGAATAGACCTAATACTTTATTTTATTCTAACCACCCTTCACGTATAAACAGCCTATCATGTTGAAAGAATGATCTTAATTTAGTTTTTATTATATTTAAGTTATTGAAAATAGGCTATCACTAATAAAGATCAAAGTGTTACAAGACCCAAATCAATGTTTGATGATCGTAAACAGAATACTTAACAAGACTTTATAGCTTTATGTAGCCATACTGGTTAACGTTTTTTATTTGCAGATTGAATGATTCGATTTGGTCTTATCAATATCAATTGATAAGCTAAAATTGATACATGCTGTTGATGTAGAACAGGTCATAGAATCGTTTTTAGGGCAGTTTTACTCCATAAATTATGCTTTTGGGCAACATTAAAAGAGCACGAACAGGTGAAGGATGGTTACTTGAATATAAGTGTTTGTTTTTAGTTGGATGTGAAATGTGTCCTTATTCCAAACATGCCCTTCAATATTTTTCGAAAGGAAAAATTCCTCTTGGATGATAAATAATAGGATAGACTGGTTTTTCAGGAAAATGGACATGGTGCTTTCTCCTGCTCAGGGTGCTTACCCCCACATGTTTTACTGTTCAACCTTAAGAGATGTTTGCAGTGCAAATGTTGTCTGTATACACCATGGCCTAGCTCCTCATTGAGCCACTACATGTGTGTGGGATTTTCACTATCCAAAACAAGAAATTAGATTTCTATGCACTTTTACGGCAGCATCAGAGATCAGTACAGCTAGTTATGATATTAATAGTTACTGTGGTGAATACAATTATCCATATGAAAGGAATGACAATCTGAGAAAGCTTAATTAGGCCTTTCTACAGTAATTATCATTTGAGCATGTATTGTCCTCCCATTGTCTGAGACTAGGGACAGATTAAATAATTTTGTAACATGACAAGACTGGGAGGAAAAACAAGAGTCCTGTTTCTTATGCTCTCCCACAGATAGCATCCAAACCCTGTAGTAAATAGTTTTTCTGTTTGTGTAGTTGTGTCTCTGGATCATATTCCTGAGATTCTCCCCTATGAGGCAAGCGGCAGGGTAACCAGCACTACCATTGTGCTGGGCCAGCCTCTGTGCTACTTCAACACACTGACACAGCTCAAATGCAGTCAAAGCACCTGTCAAGTATGGGCTGCCATCGCCTCTGGACCAGGTAGGTCTCAACTGGATGTGGCAAAGTATTTAAAGACATCGAGGGACCGTATCTTATCTTTGATACAATCATTAATAATGATTCATCCATCAGATTACAATTCCAGTGCAGCTAAATCAAATCAGATACTAGATAGATGTACGATTGTCCAGCCCATTGATCATTTTGTCTTTTCTCCTGGCCCTTTTGCACATCAGGCATCAACAACTTTGACATTGACAAGCTGGTAGCAGTACAGATCGTCAGTGCCTCTCCATACCCTATTGCCTTCAGCAGCCAGACTAATAGAATGTACTTTGTCACCAAATTGGGTCGCCTTAAGGACTTCCCCTGTGGCCAGTTGCCTGGCATCAAGTACTTCAGAGTAGGTGCGGAGGGCAACTGCACCAACACCAACTGCAATGGGATCCTACCTCTGGGTTCCACTGTCAGGTATCAATACCATAGCAATATACATCAAGGATGCTTTTGTCATTGACAGTCTTGAAAGCAACCGACTTTTAACAGCTAGGAATGTCTAAATCCCAACTAATTGAAAAGTATAATTGATGGATTTGTTGTGGTCTTTTTAAGGTCAGTCCTGGTCATGTGTAAATGTGTATTTTCTTATTGTTCAGGGTGAAGTACATCCTCATTGATCCAGTCTCCAGAGGAGTGGTCTCAGAGTCTAAATGGTCATATCCCATTGTTCTAACATCAAGTAAGATAAAGCCACTAAAATAAATTATGAACATTATTATTACACAGATATAGCCTATAATCAGCACAAGATGTTTAACGGTTGTTACACTTGGGGGAGCTAATAGCCCTGGCCTGAATTGAAAATGGTTTATTGTGTTCCCTCTTAAAGGCTAATTTTTTTTTTAAACGATTCTGTCTGTGCAGCGAGGTCCTGGTCCTCCATAGATGAGTGGACAGGGAAGCGCTCTGGGGGAATGGTGGTCATCACAGTGATCTCTTCCTGTCTGCTGGCTGTCCTGCTACTGCTGCTGGGAGCTGTGCTGCTACTGGATGGGTGAGGCACACACGTATTTGACATTTTAGTCATTTAGCAGATGCTCTGATCGAGAGCGACTTAAAATTCATGCCATACAATACAATACCATATCCAGAGTTTACCCTGGGATGTTTTTCAGCAGCGGGGGCAAAGCTAGTAGGGGGATATTTGTTTTTGTAGAATGACTGTGAGATGGTCACTTCTGGTGACTTTTTGCAAAGGACATTCTATTCCAAAATGCATGAAAATGTAATTATGTTGAACCAATCTGAAATATAATTTACCCTTTTTAAAAGCATTATAACCTGTAGCCCAAGTGATGCAGCATATATGTTTTAAATAATTAGGCTGCAGCATAGGGATGCCCATCTAAATTTACCTCATTGAAAACCCCCAAAGGACTCTGAATGCATCAAAAGCTTTTAAAATGTCATTAATTGCCACTGGTCACTCTGTTTGATACAAATATACGTTGTAACTTGTCACTCTGAACTTAAGTGTGTGTGTGTGTGTGTACATAGTACTTACATAGATACATACATACAGTTGAAGTTGGAAGTTTACAAACACTTAGGTTGGAGTCCATTAGAACTTGTTTTTCAACCACTCCTTCTTATTTACAAACTATAGTTTTGGCATGTCAGTTAGGACACCTACTTTGTGGATGACACAAGTAATTTTTCCAACAATTGTTTACAGACAGATTATTTCACTTATAATTCACTGTATCACAATTCCAGTGGGTCAGACATTTACATACACTAAGTTGACTGTGCTTTTAAACAGCTTGGAAAATTCCAGAAAATTATCTAATTGCTTTAGAAGCTTCTGATAGGCTAATTGACATCATTTGAGTCAATAGGAGGTGTACCTGTGGATGTATTTCTAGGCCTACCTTCAAACTCAGTGCCTCTGCTTGACAAACAATAGTACACAAGTATAAAACCATGGGACCACGCAGCCGTCATAACACTCAGGAAGGAGACGCGTTCTGTCTCCTAGAGATGAAAGTACTTTGGTGCGAAAAGTTCAAATCAATCCCAGAACAAAGGCAAAGGACCTTGTGAAGATGCTGGAGGAAACACTCAGCAAGGAAGAAGCCACTGCTCCAAAACTGCCATAAAATATCCAGACTATGGTTTGCAACTGCACATGGAGACAAAGATTGTACTTTTTGGAGAAATGTCTTCTGGTCTGATGAAACAAAAATAGAACCGTTTGGCCATAATGACCATCGTTATGTTTGGAGGAAAACGGGGGAGGCTTGCAAAGAACACCATCCCAACCGTGAAGAACGGGGATGGCAGCATCATGTTGTGGGGGTGCTTTGCTGCAAGAAGGACAGGTGCACTTCACAAAATAGATGGCATCATGAGGTAGGAAAATTACATGGATATATTGAAGCAACATCTCAAGACATCAGTCAGGAAGTTAAAGCTTGGTCGCAAATGGGTCTTCCAAATGGGCAATGACCCCAAGCATACTTCCAAAGTTGTGGCAAAATGGCTTAAGGACAACAGTCAAGGTATTGGAGTGGCCATCACAAAGCCCTGACCTCAATCACATAGAAAATTTGTGGGCAGAGCTGAAAAAGCGTGTGCGAGCAAGGAGGCCTACAAACCTGACTCAGTTACACCAGCTCTGTCAGGAGGAATGGGCCAAAATTCACCCCACTTATTGTGGGAAGCTTGTGGAAGGCTATCCAAAAGGTTTGACCCAAGTTAAACAATTTAGAAGCAATGCTACCAAATACTCATTGAGTGTATGTAAACTTCTGACCCACTGGGAATGTGATTAAAGAAATAAAAGCTTAAATAAATCATTCTCTCTACTATTATTCTGACATTTCACATTCTTAAAATAAAGTGGTGATCCTAACTGACCTAAAACACTGATTTTTTACTGGGATTAAATGTCAGGAATTGTGAAAAACTGAGTTTAAATGTATTTGGCTAAGGTGTATGTAAACTTCTGACTTCAATGGTACATACAGTACTAGTCAAATGTTTGCACACACCTAATCATTTAAGGGTTTCTTTACTTTTACTATTTTTTACATTGTAGAATAAAAGTGAAGACATCAAAACTATGAAATAACACATGGAATCATGTAGTAACCAAAAAAGTGTTAAACAAATCAAAATACATTTTACAGTCTTCAAAGTAGTCACCCTTTGCCTTGATGACAGCTTTGCACACTATTGTTATTCTATCAACCAGCTTCATGGGGAATGCTTTTCCGACAATCTTGAAGGAGTTCCCACATATGCTGAGCAATTGTTTGCTGCTTTTCCTTCACTCTGTGGTCCAACTCATCCCAAACCATCTCAATTGGGTTCAGGTCGGGTGATTGTGGAAGACATCATCTGATGCTGCACTCCATCACTCTCCTTCTCGTGACATAGCCCTTACACAGCCTCTAGGTATGTTTTGGGTCATTGTCCTGTTGAAAAACAAATGATATTCCCACTAAGCGCAAACCAGATGGGATGGCGTATCGCTGCAGAATGCTGTGGTAGCCATGCTGGTTAAGAGTGCCTTGAATTCTAAATAAATCACTGACAGTGTCACCAGCAAAGCACCATCACACCTCCTCCATGCTTCACATGCAGAGGTCATCCGTTCACCTATTCTGCGTCAAAGACACGGCGGTTGGAACCAACAATCTCAAATTTGGACTCATCAGACCGAAGGAAAGATTTCCACTGGTCTAATGTCCATTGCTCGTGTCTCTTGGCACAAGCAAGTCTCTTCTTATTGGTGTCCTTTAGAAGGCCTGATTCAATCAGTCTCCTCTGAACAGTTGATGTTGAGATGTGTCTCTTACTTGAACTCTGAAGCATTTATTTGGGCTGTAATTTCTGAGGCTGGTAACTCTAATGAACTTATCCTCTGCAGTGGAGGTAACTCTGTGTCTTCCTTTCCTGTGGCGGTCCTCATAGCGCTTGATAGTTTCTTCAAGTGCAGTCACAAAAACCTTAAGTTCTTGAAATGTTCCGCATTGACTTACCTTCATGTCTTAAAGTAATGATGGATGGTCATTTCTCTTTGCTTATTTTAGATGTTCTTGCCATAATATGGACTTCTGTATACCACCCCTACCTTGTCACAACACAACTGATTGGCGCAAACGCAGTAAGGAGGAAAGAAATTCCACAAATGAACGTTTAACAAGGCACACCTTTTAATTGAAATGCATTTCAGGTGACTACCTCATGAAGCTGGTTGATGCTGGTGCAAAGCTTTCATCAAGGCAAAGGGTGGCAACTTTGGAGAATCTTAGATATAAAATATATTTTGATTTGTTTAACACTTTTTTGGTTACTACAGGATTCCGTGTTATTTCATAGATTTGATGTCTTCACTATTATTCTACAATGTAGAAAATAGTAAAAAATAAAGAAAAACCCTGTAATGAGTAGGTGGGCCAAACTTTTGAATGGTAATGTATATATTGAAAATGTTTTATTTATTCGATTTTGGGGAGTGGCGTCAACATGCTAAATGAATATTGGGGATACACTGCTATACCATAGTAGCACATATCCTAGGAAATAGAATCTTCACCCTACCTTGCTCAACACAAAAATGACTTCAAGGCACTGGCAGCATTGGGGTTAGAAATGACAAAAATGTTGTACTGACCTGAGAATGTGGTTGCATATAAACATGTCAGCCTTATGAGAAACGTTGTGCTTCCTGCCTTTCCCTTAACACAGTTTGGGATCATTCCGTGGAGGCCATGACATCACCACTGGACCTGGGATACTGGGACAATACTCATACTAACTTCCTCCACTCTCAGACCAGTACAGCACTCCTCAAGACATTTCTGTGACCATTGATGTGGACACTTCACTGTGCATCTAGTAGAGACCTAGGATGGAAAGATACATATGGTTAACCCTTATGTTAATGTTCTGATGCCATTTCTACATGAACATTGCCTTGCAAAAGTTTTCAGACCCCTTGGATTTCTTCACATAATTTTTGTGTTACAAAGTGGGATTAAAATAGATGTAATTGTCATTTTTTGTTAACAATCTACACAACATACTCTGTCAAAGTCGAAGAAAAATGCAAACATTTCTTAAAGATTATTAATCAAATGTAGATAGACGTTGCATCAGTATTCAGCTCCCTGAGTCCATACACATTTGACAGCGATAACAGCTGTGAGTCTTCTTGGGTAAGTCTCTAAGAGCTTTGCACACCTGGAATATGCAATATTTGCATATTATTATTTTCAAAATTCTTCAAGCTCTGTCAGAATAGTGGCTAAACAGCTATTTTCTTTCTATAGTATTTCAAGCAGATCTAAGTGAAAACTGTAACTTGGCCACTTAGGAATATTCACTGACTTCTTAGTAAGCAACTCCAGTGTAGGTTTGGCTTTGTGTTGTAGTTTATTGTCCTGCTGAAAGGTGAAATCCTCTCACAGCTTAACTCCATCCCGTTTAATTTTATCCTGAAAAACTCCCCAATATTTGCAGATGCAACCACCACCATGCTTGAAAATAAGGAGGCAGTTACTCAGTGATGTGTTGCATTTAGGCCAGAAAGTGTATTCCTTTACCAGGTTAATGTCCTTGTCCCATCGTGCTCTAGCGACTCCTGTGGCGGGCTGTGCGCATGCACGCTGACATGGTTAGCAGTTGGACGGTGTTTCCTCGGACGCATTGGGGCGACTGGCTTCCGGGTTAAGCGAGCAGTGTGTCAAGAAGCAGTGCGGCTTGGCAGGGTCGTGCTTCGGGAGGACGCATGGCTCTCGAACCTTCACCTCTCCCGAGTCCGTACGGGAGTTGCAGCAATGGGACAAGACTGTATCTACCAATTTTGGGGTAAAAAGTAAAATAAATTAAATAATAATATCGGTCTGACCTAAGGGTAAGCTTTTCACCCACAGTAAGCACATGGATGTTATATGATCTAATCTACCTATAAGACAGATGGGTTCCAGCAGAGCAATAATGCCTATTGAAAGTCTACACGCTCCTTGCACAGTTGTCACATTTCGCGGCCTTGAAAAAATATATATAGAAACTTTTCCTAATTAATTACAAATAGTAGGTGAAGTCGGAGTTCATCATGTGGGAGCTCAGAAATGATAGATTAGTTTACCACTAGTTGGAGGGGTGTTCAAGTGGATTTTTCCCAGTCGTATGCTCGTATTTAAGAATTGACTAGACATTATGAACACAGCATAAATATCCTCTGGAACCCTCTTCCCAATAGGTAAAGGTCCGAAACTTCTGTGCATGTGTGAGATTCTCTACTTTACGCACAGATTTGAATAAGATTCTACCTACTTTGCACTACTGTTGGGGCAACATACAGTATATCATAAATGTTTTGTTGTTGTGTATTTTACCCCCTTTTTTCTCCCCAATTTCGTGATATCCAATTGCCTCAAGCACAGCGATGCAGTGCCTTAGAAGGCTGCACCTCTCAGGTGGCATTCCATTGTTTTTGTCAAAATTGCTCAAGCTCAGTGGTTGGGAATCATTGATGTGCAGAAATATTCAAAACTTGTCTCTGATTTTCAAGCAGATTTAAATCAGGACTGAGTCTGGACCACTCAGGAACACTCAACAGCACTTGGAAAACCATTCGGGTGTGTCTTTGGCATTAAAATGTGTATTGTCTCGCTGAAAAATAAAACTCCACCCAGGGGTATATTCAGAAGTCTGAGGCAGGTTTTCCTCTAACTTTTTACTTGGGTTTTGCTTCTTTCATATTTCTTTTGATCCTAACAAACTCCCTTGTCCCTGCTGGTGACACACATACCAATAACATGATGCTGCTACCACAATAATTGAAAATACAGAGTATCAACAACATTACATTCACTCCACATTACTGGACTGTATGAAAATATGTGAAAAGATGGAAGTTTGTGTTTAAAAAAAATTACACTCCAAATAATCTATTCTGTTTGCAACAAGGCTGTTAAGTAATACTAAAAGACAACATGGAGGAAGTGAACATTTAGGTCTAAATTTAAAAACTTCAGATGTGATGGGTTAAATCCAATACAACACAGAGTGAAACCTGTATTTTCAAGTATTGTGGTGGCAGCATCATGTTATGGGTATGCTTGCCACCGGCATGGACTGGGGAATTGTCTGAATATCTAACCCTGGGATAGAGTGGGACAATTACACAAATTTTTCTGCCAAAAACAGACCAGAATGGCTTTCCAAGTTGTGTTGCTTAGTGCTTGAGTCTCAGTCCTGACTTAAATTTGCTTGAAAATCACAGACAATGTTTGAATATTGCAGTCCATCAATGATTCCTAACCAAATTCAGCCTACTGAGCTTGAGCAATGTTGACAAAACCAATCGATATACAGTATTTTTTACTCTAAAAGTTGTGGAAAGTTGTTAGAATCTTATTCAAAATGATTCACAGCTGTAATGGAATTCACAGCTGTAATGGCTGCCTGAGGTGCTTCCACCATCACAAAATATTAATGATTGGGTGTGAGAACATACACAATCAAGACATCATAGTTAAAAATAATAATAATAATAATAATTGGGAAATGCTCTACAATTTTCTTTCACTTTGAAAATGTCAAGTAGGTTGTGTAGATCGGTAGCAAAAGCTTTACCCGTTTTAGATTTAAATTAAGGCAGCAAAATGTGACTGCAAGAGGTGTAGACTTTCACTAGCGACTGTATATTTTGTTACACTCCAGCACGATAGGCGGTGATAGAGGTACCTGTCGCGTTGAACTCAAGGGAAAAACTGAGAAACGAAGGAAGTACACACGAAGGAAGTACATACGAGGAATCGTCAACGTTACCTCCTCGCGTGTTCTCTCCATTGATGCCAATTTAGCAATTTTGATGCTATATTTAGCAACTTTTCAGACTACCCTGACAACTTTTTTTCAAACAGCACCTACCAACAAATTTAGCTACTTTTAAAAATGTATTTGGAACTTTTAGCAACTTTTGAAAAGTGACTCAAACGCTAAAATGCATTTTCCCTCTAAATGACACAAAAACGATTTTCTGTCACACACTCAGTCACATCACACGTTCCATTTTAAAATGTATTTATTTTTTATTAACAACAAATCAATACATAAAGCACATGAGGGAACACAAGCATACATAGATTACAAACAATGGACATTCGAGCTAGGGGGTACAATATCACATTACAATTACACAAGGACCTTAAGGGACATGCATATACTTACAATTCTAACAGCTTTTTTTGTTAGTAGAGCATTTAACCGTCTTAAAATACAGTTCAATTTATTTTTGTAGGGCACGAAAATGTGGTTTTCTGTTTGTAAATTTACATTTGTGTATATGAAATTTGGCCAAAAGAATAATGAAATGAATTACATAAAAATGTTTCAGCTTATTTCTATTGTATGTAAAGAATCCAAACAGTACATCTCTCCACAATAGTGTAAAATCTTCATAAATGTGTTCAATTATAAACCTACTGATGTCTTGCCAGTTTTCTTACATGCATATAATGCCAAAAAAAGATGCAACACTGTTTCTGGGTGGTCATTACAAAAGGAGCCATTTGAGTTGATGTTTTCCTTAAACTTCTTCATATAGTGTTTGGCAGGATAATATTTATGAATAATTTTAAAGGAAACTTCCTTAATTTTGTTAACAAGTAGGTATGTGTGTGACAACATCCAAACTTTTTTCAGTCAATTTGAGTAACGTTATTGTGTATTCCACCCAATGATCACAACGTCATTTAGCAACTTTTAGCAACAAATCGACCTGCCTCTAGCAACTTCCCCTGAAAATCAGTTGGCAACACTGCTCTCCTCGCCTTTTTCTCAAAACCCATTGGATGAGAAAACCAGCTGGTCCAGACCTTCTGACCTGCTCCTCCAATGGGTTTTGAGAAGGAGGAGAGACGACGCGAGGAGAGACAATTGAGATTCTCCCATTTTTTTGTCAGCACGGTCATCTAGCTAGCTTACAGTCATACAATGGCAACGTTTTTCGGAGAGGTTTTATCTGTTTACTCGCGTGCAGTCGAAGAAGACGACGATGATCTGGATGATGAAAACGAAGATGAGCGAATTCACAGAGAGATAGAAGAAAAGAGGTAGCTAAGCTAGCTAACGACTCACAAAGCTAGCTAACGACTCACAAACTGCACGCTATTGAACTTTCAGTTTCACTTGGCAACTACTTAGCGAAGGCTTTGAAATGGTTCGCGTTTGTAGCTTATGCAGTAGATGGTTATTTTGAAATATCCATCGCTTGTCAATAAAATAACATGTCCTCTGTTCTCAACTGTACACAACTCCTTTTATTATTTCAATACGTTAGTACACGGTGACTAAGTGTAAAGTTTTTGACTGACTGGTGTTCTGGTTCAACAGAGAGGTCCATATTGTGTGGTGCCCTGAAGTCGCACAATCACTTGAGGACTCTGGCAGCAACACATTGCAATGCTCAGACCTCATCATTGCCGTGGGCACTAATGCTGCAGGTAAGCTCTCGAGTGGCGCAGCGGACAAAAGCACTGCATCTCGGTGCTAGAGGCGTCACTACAGACCATGTTTCGATTCCAAGCTGTATCACAACTGGTCGTGATTGGGAGACCCGTAGGGCGGCGCACAATTTGCCCAGAGTCGTCCGGGTTAGGCCGTCATTGTAAATAAGAATTTGTTCTTAACTGACTTGCCTAGTTAAATAAAAGCTCACCTGTGACGACTGGGGTGTATCCATTTCATCGGATTCCGTTGTAAAACGTTTTTACAACAAACAGTTTACTCAACGCTCTTCAAAATGTGAAAAGCTGTTGAGTCCTGTTTTGTTCTTAAACGGAAGTTGTAGTTCAGTCACCTCTCTTAAAAAACAAAGTGACTGGCGGAAGGAACCCAATGGATTTCACTTTGGAGTATGGAAGATTTTGTAATTTATAGATATGCAGCTTGTGCCAAGCGTTCTGCAGACTATTGGGATGGACATGGCAACGCATGAAAACCATACTTTTAAAATGAACTACAACTTCCGTTTAAGAACGAAATGCAACCAAACAGCTTTCTGTCAAGTTTTGCAACAGAATCCGACTAATGAATACACTCCTGGTCTAACTCTTTCTCTCAAGGAATGAAAATTCTCTCCTATTGTTTTCAGGATTTCTGTCTGCATATGTGTTGAACACTGAAAGCTGGGATGCAGTGGGCCATGTGTCACTATGGAATGAGAGGAGTAGGGGCTCCAGTAGACAGAGCATTGCTCCACTGCCTGGAGAGCCAGCCTGTCTCTTCTACAGACATAGGGACAACCCAGCAGTGAGTGGCTGATCAAACACAATGCACACCAACAATTGTACATAGGATACACTTAAAGGTCTAAGCCTTGTCCAAACCACAACGGCCCATCGTTCAGAAGCCTGTGTTTGGACACTAGTCTGTTGCAGCATTAATCCATCTGCTCAGTGCCAAGCAGAGAGGCATATGGTCCTGTTCGTTGGTATGACTCAACCAGGGATCGATCTTCCAATTTCAGGATGGACACTAACCACAAGGCCACTGAGTTGGTATACAAATTAAATTGAGACGCAGTGATGTGACGTTGCAACGAGCAGTAGGATGAACCGCAAATATTGCAGATGAGCGCTATGTCAGACATTGCACTTTCCAAAAATAAAGACACGTGCGCTTCACACTGCTGCAATATTATAGCTGCGGGATAAAAACAGAAGTTAAGTCTTGTGCTTCACCTTCAAAAATGTTTCTTGATTGCTGACTCTACCTTTAAAGGTGTGTTCCAGCAATATTTTCATTGCTACTGTAGTCAGTGACTCAGCGATTATAGCAGATTCTGAAAAGCAGTGGTCACAAACCTTTCATGAGCTGAGATCACTTTGTCAAAATGCAGGCTGTGATAAAAAAAAAAAATAATGACTTCATCCTAAGCCTATGCAACATTAACCTATCAAAATCAGTTCTGTAGCAGTGAGGTTTGTGCATAGGCTATAAGCTCAATACATTCTCAATGCATATAGACTATTCTTGATTGCCCTGCCAATGTCGTGCTTCTCAGACCATTTAAAAATATATATATTTCAAAACCTGAGGTATATGATCCCACTGGTAACAGATCATTTGTAGCATTACTAATTGAAATTGTTTATTTTAATGGACTGATGGTGCCTGCATCTGATGGTCAGTCTCAGCAGAGGGTGGGTTTTGTGAGAGGCTACCTCTGATGGTTTTCTGATTCATGCACCAATTCATGTTACTTGTATGATCAGAGAACGTGAAATAGGCTACTCCTCGATATTAGAAAGGCAAGCCGCTAATAGCGACGCAAGTCTCGATAAATTTTGTAGTGCGAGTGGATCAAATAAAATGTTATTCGTCACATGCGCCGAATGCAACCGGTGTAGACCTTACAGTGAAATGCATACTTACAAGCCCTTAACCAACAATGCAGTTTTAAGAAAAAATTCCTCTGTAGTGGTTTGCGGTCGGAGGCCGAGCAGTTGCCATACCAGGCAGTGATGCAACCATGGTGCAGCTGTAGAACCATTTGATGACCCATGCCAAATCTTTTCAGTCTCTTTAGGGGGAATATGTTTTGTCGTGCCCTCTTCACGGCTGTCTTGGTGTGCCTGGACCATGTTAGTTTGTTGGTGATGTGGACACCAAGGAACTTGAAGTTCTCAACCTGCTCCACTACAGCCCCGTCGATGAAAATGGGGGAGTGCTCGGCCCACTTTTTCCTGTAGTCCACCATCTCCTTTGTCTTGATCACGTTGAGGGAGAGGTTGTTGTTCTGGCACCACACGGCCAGGTCTCTGACCTCCTCCCTATAGGTTGTCTCGTTGTTGTCGGTGATCAGCAAACTTAATGATGGTGTTGGAGTGGTGCTTGGCCATGCAGTCATGAGTGAACAGGGAGTATAGGAGGGGACTGAGCACGCACCCATGAGTGGCCCCCGTGTTCAGGATCAGCATGGCGGCTGTGTTGTTACCTACCCGTACCACCTGGTGCGGCCCGTCAGGAAGTCCAGGATCCAGGTGCAGTGGGGGGTGTTTAGTCCCAGGATCCTTAGCTTAGTGATGAGCTTTGAGGGCACTATGGTGTACACTGAGCTGTAGTCAATGAAGAGCATTCTCACATAGGTCTTCCTTTTGTCTAGGGGTGAAAGGGCAGTGTGGAGTGCAATGGAGATTGTATCATCTGTGGATCTGTTGGGGCGGTATGCAAATTGGAGTGGATGTAGGGTTTCTGGCATAATGGTGTTGATGTAAACCATGACCAGCCTTTCAAAGCACTTCATGGCTACAGACGTGAGTGCTACAGGTCAGTAGTCATTTAGGCAGGTTACCTTAGTGTTCTTGGACACAGGGACTATGGCGGTCAGCTTGAAACATGTCGGTATTACAGACTCAGACAGGGAGAGGTTGAAAATGTCAGTGAAGACACTTGCAAGCTGGTCAGCGCATGCTATGAGTAAGCATGATCAGACAGTCTTCCGGAACAGCTCATGCTCTCATGCATACTTCAGTGTTACTTGCCTCGAAGCGAGCATAGAACTAAATTAGCTTGTCTGGTATTCTCGTGTCACTGGGCAGCTTTCGGCTGTGCTTCCCTTTGTAGTCTGTAATAGTTTGCAAGCCCTGCCACATCCGACGAGTGTTGGAGCCGGTTTAGTACGATTCGATCTTAGTCCTGTGTTGACGCTTTGCCTGTTTGATGGTTTTGTCGGAGGGTGTAGCGGGATTTCTTATAAGCTTCTGGGTTAGAGTCCCACTCCTTGAAACCGGCAGCTCTACCCTTTAGCTCAGTGCGAATGTTGCCTGTAATCTATGGCTTCTGGTTGAGGTATATACGTACAGTCACTGTGGGAACGACGTCATCAATGGCCTTATTGATGAAGCCAGTGTCTGATGTGTTGTACTCCTCAATGCATCGGAAGAATCCCGGAACATTTTCCAGTCCGTGCTAGCAAAACAGTCCTGTAGCTTAGCATCTGCTTCATCTGACCACTTTCTTATTGACCGAGTCACTGGTGCTTCACTGGGAGGTTTCTTTTATGGCTTGTAAATGTGACAGTGCTGAATAAAACAGCAGCTCTTTGCTGTATTTTATGACAGGTTCTAGTCATGATTGCTAATGTTTTGAAATCTCACACTGAGTCAACTATCAGCTTCTGCAACTGTGGGCTTGTGGAAGCTCAGATCACCGTGTCTGGAGCTATCTGATTGGCCAGTGGTAGACCTATGGGTGTACTTAATTTGCTCCCCGGGCGAGTAGAGTTTGTACCGTCAGACACATGAAATGGTTCAAATGGGAACACTACGATACCCGGTGTGAAGGGCAGTTGAATCAAGTGCACCTACCACAAACAGTGCAAAACTAATTAAAAAAATAGTAACTTGAGGCTTTATCGCTGGGCTTATTTTTTTTTTAATGCCATCTGTACAGTGTTAACTCTGACACATTGGTGCTACTGGCTTCCGGGTTAAGCGATTAAGCGAGCAGTGTCAAGCAGTGCGGGTTGTGTTTTGGAGGACGCATGGCTCTCAACCATTGCCCCTCCTGAGCCTCTATGGGGGTTGCAGCTATTGGACAAGACTGTAACTACCAATTGGATATCCTAAAAGTGGGGAGAAAAAGGGGTAAAAGGTGTTTTAAAAAACTAGGAAAGCCTTGGAGGAAGGGAAAAACTAGGAAAGCCTTGGAGGAAGGGAAAAACTAGGAAAGCCTTGCGATCGACTGGTTGGTGGCGACTGCTTTAAAGTATATTCTTGTGTTGCTTTTGAAGGTCCTGGTCTGCCAAAGCACTTGTTACATTGCGGAGGACCAACTGTTTCAATGGACAGAAAAGGTAATGTTCTTGTGATTTTATAGATGCCTTAGAGGTTCAGGTTGCCCACTGCTTGATATGACTATAAGTAGATGTGACTGTAAAAGTACTGGTCAACAATGACTACGGCCTCTTATCTTTCTCCCTCCTTCCCTCTGGTTCTAGGTGTTTGGCTGCCTCCAGAAGAGAGGGCTCAGTGTGATGGTGCTGTCGGACAGCCCTGTGGCTGAGTACAAAACGCCAGACTACCTCTACGGTAGCGCTGTCCCTTTCCTACGCTCCCTCAAGAGCAGTGCCTCCAAGGGCCAGGCCCTCTGCCCTGCACTAGAACAGCCAAACATCCTCACTGGACTGCCAGCTGCAGGTACCACCATACTGATGTCTTTGATTCCCTGGGTTGAATTCCACGTAATTTGAAATGGAATTTGCCCCCAACCATGTTCAGGCATGTATTATTTGCGTAAAAACACTTGCATTAACAGAACATGATTTAATTTGTCAAAGATTCTTGCCATATCATGCATATTAGCCAACTTGCTGAATTTGTCATTCTTTCTCCTTAGGACCTTTCTATGGATTACATTATGGTTATTTTTGGTTAATTTCTGCTTCCTTTTCACACAGAATAACCCAAATACTAAAATGGATCTCTATTCTTTCCTCAGTACTGAGCCACTGCCAAGTCCATCAGATTCCAGCTGTTCTGTACCAATGCTACACTGATGTCATCAGCCCAGACTCTATCACCATGGAAACCTACAAACCTGCCCTGTTGTGTCTAAGCAAGTTGGTCAAGGTGAGCGAATACATTGTAGAGCAGGGAGCAGAACATTTTTGCGCTTTAAATTTGATTTCCTAAAATTCTGCCCATTTTGCCATGGGGTGGAGAGAAGACTTTGCAGTTTTATAACTCATTTCCTGCAGTTCTAGACATTTTGCCATAAGATAGAGGCAAATGTTAGCAGTTTTCAATATAACTGATGAACAATGGGGCCTATCCCAGTCAGTAATTCGACCATGCTTACTACAAGTCTAGCGGCCAGCTATCAAAACTAACTTACCGATCAAACAAATGTAGCTTACAACCACATTTCGAAATTGCAGCTTTTGTATTCTAACTCAACGTTAAGTTGCAACCCCGACTAAGTCATCCCAGTATCAGTATCAATGTCCTAATGGTAGCTATTCATCACTGTTCAGGGTTCTCAAAAGCTTTGTCTTTTGCTGATCTCTCTTTCTCTCTCCCTCTCTCTCCCCACATTTTACCTCCAGTTGGAGCCTTGTCTGAGCGCTGACGTCCTCCGAAAGTTTGCCATAATCACTGAGGCTCAGAGTAATCTGTATACTTAAATGTAGAAGATGTATTTGTACTGAACAGGCTCTGTATTTGTCTTTTACCTAATGAACAGGTTCACTTTATTTTAACCAAATCTGTATTTTGGATGTATATTGCATTTTATAGAAGTGTCCAGACACTTTTTTGCAATTTCACTTGGTTTTGAGAAACTTACCCCACCAGCCATAGACTTCCTCATGCTCGTTCTGCAGTTACAGGTGCACAGGTATAACATGAACAAAAGCTCCAAAAACACCCAAATATGTCCTTTTAAAAACAGCATTGCTCTCGGTATAACGATGCAGGTCTTTAGACGTCATTCCAAACTTTAAATTCTAATTTGTTGGACTCAAGCGATACTTCTCCGTGTAGGCCTTCTCCGGGCATTGCTCAAGACCTGCATTGCTATACTGAGAGCATTACCGTTTCTAAAAGGATGTATTTGGGTGTTTTTGGAGAGTTTGTTAATGTTTTATCTGTGACCCTGCAACTGCAGAACAAGAATGATGAAGTTTATCACCAGTGGGGTAAGTTTGTCAAAAACAAGTGAAATAAAAAGTTTGGACATTTCCATAACATTCCATTTACAAAAAAAGTTAACCTTTTCATTTAAACTGTAAAATAATATGTAAGTAATGTTTTAATTTGGAAGAAGTGAAGGGCACCTTCATTGAAAATAAAAAGGTGCAACACTCAGCATTTAAAAACTCCTTGTTTTATTTAAGCAAAGTTCAAAAGCTTGATGTTTCTGCCATCAACCTAGTTCTGAGGAAGGCCATTGATGCCTGAAAAATCAAGCATTTTTACTTAGGATGTTAAGTCTCCCATATGGGGCACTTTGCGTGGCTCTGGAGCAATTCCGACTGACAGTTTGGTGTACGAGGCGCTGTTTGAATGTCATAGGGATCTGTGCCTCATAGTGCCCACTCTCGCTCAGTGGACCCGACATTTGCAAAGGGAGCGACATGTCACATTTTCTGCCCTATCCAGACAGAATTGATTTGCTCTTCCTCTGAGTAACTGATACATATATAAAAGGGGACAGTCTAGCGAATCCAGCAGTTGTGGTTTCATCTCTGTGATATTCTCAGCCGGATTTAGAGCTCTTAACATGAAATAATACTAATTAATTTCTTCAAATTGAAACAAGACCACTTTTTCTTGGTCACAGATTGATGAAATCACGTTGTGCTTAAAGCTGAAGTAACGAGTCTGCACACATTTGAATTGTCTCTGTGCTGCTCAGTGGACATTTAGAAGAAAATTCTGTCAGTTATATGAAATATTGCCAATATTGATTGTACTGTAACGAAGTATGATCATGTTTATTTTAAAGAAAGGTGCAATTTTATAGTAAGTCATTTATAATTTGATTGTTACTATATTTACAAAGCATCAGTCATTTCAAGCCCTATTTCTCAATTTTTGTTGGATTGAAAGAAAAAAAATCAAGATTTTTTCCCCTTTTCATGTTTTTACTATGTACTTGAGCTTGTGTCCTCTAAAGTGAGTACACCTCAGCAATTTCCCCCAAAAATTTCTCAGAAAGGTGAGTTCCAGACATTTCTAAAACTATGCAACATTACCTGTTATTGTTTATGGCTGTCATGAAAAATTGTAACTTTTGGGTATGTCTATTTAGGCAGAAGTCTACAGTTTGACCTATCATTCAAGAGGTAAAAAAGACCATTTTAATGTTGAGCGTGCGTTGTGCCTTTTTACTTTTCCAAGTAATGTTACATTTAAAATGTAAATGAACACCCTAAAATTCTGTATTTTCATTCATCTTAACACTTTGAAAATTAACTGGTATTAATTATAACTTTTTAGACATTTCTAAATAAATACCATCCCCAAATCTTTGTCTCAAATATGCCTTAAAAGGTCAGACTACATTGACTATACAAAACATATTAAGAACACTTGCTCTTTCCATGACAGACTGACCCAGGTGAAAGCTATGATCCCTTATTGATGTCACTTTGTAAATTCGCATAAATCCGTGTAGATGAAAGTGAGAAGAGGTTAAAGAAGGATTTTTAAACCTTGAGACAATTGAAACATTGATTGTTGTATATGTGCCATTCAGAGGGTGAATGGGCAAGACATAAATATTTAAGTGGGTAGTTGGTGCCAGGCACACCGGTTTGTGTCAAGAACTGCACCGCTGCTGAGTTTTTCATGCTCAACAGTTTCCCATGTCTCATCAAGAATGGTCCACCACCCAAATGACATCCAGCCAACTTGACACAACTGTGGGAAGCATTGGAGTCAGCATGGGCCAGAATTTATTTTATTTTTACCTTTATTTTACTAGGCAAGTCAGTTAAGAACACATTCTTATTTTCAATGACGGCCTAGGAACAGTGGGTTAACGACAGATTTGTCGCTCAGGGATTCGAACTTGCGACCTTTCGGTTACTAGTCCAACGCTCTAACCGCTAGGCTACCCTGCCGCCCCAGATGGATGCATGTCTGTGGAATGCTTTCAATACCGTTTTAGTCCATGCCCTGGCCAATTTAGGCTGTTCTGAATGTGAAAGGGGGTGCAACTCCATATTAGGAAGGTGCGCCTAATGTTTGGTACTGTATACTCCGTGTATATGGCCCTGTCCGGTCCCAGTCAGCCGAGCGTCATACAGTCCGTCCCCATAACAAGGTCTGTCTCCCAAATGGCACCCTATTCGCTGCATAGTGCAGAACCCTATGGGCCCTGGTCAAAAGTAGTGCACTATAAAGGAAATGGGGTGCCATTAGGGACTCCTCCCCGGTTACACTTGAGCCACTCACACATCTAATCCATAAGTGGAATGACTGGTGATGAGAGGCTACTTTTTTGCTGTAATATTTTAGTTGTTTTCTGGCTTCTCTTTCCTTCCTGTATGTCGCTATCATATGTAGCCTTGGCAGTGTGCTTATTTACCTTCAAAACCAGTCCATTCTCCTGGGAGGGTCTCTTCCTTATGCTCTGTCTTTGTATTTTTCTAACCTATTTTTCTTTATATCCCTCTTTCCCTTAAACCAACAAATTGTCTCCTATTCAGCATGTGAGACCACTTCAGTTTCTGGAAATCTACGTAGCAAATTTGGCACTTTTTTTCCCTCAACACAGTCGTGAGAGAGTAACAATCATTAAGTCTATGGTCAATCTTCTGTGTATGTTTATGAACAACATTTTCTGAATGAAGCACATTGATGATAAAGTGGTCTGGATCTTTGTCATGGAAGTCATGTGGTTCACATATACTTTAAAATGCATTCGGAAAGTATTCAGACCCCTTGACTTTTTCCACATTTTGTTACTTTACAGCTTTATTTTAAAATGGATTAAATACATTCTTTCCCTCATCAATCTATGCACAATACCCCATAATGACAAAGCGAAAATAGGTTTGTGGAAATGTTTGCTGATTTATTACAAATAAAAACAGATACCTTTATTTACATCAGTATTCAGACCCTTTGCTATGAGACTTGAAATTGAGCTCAGGTGCATCCTGTTTCCATTGATCATCCTTGATGTTTCTACAACTTGATTGGAGTCCAACTGTGGTCAATTCAATTGATTGGACATGATTTGCATGTCAGAGCAAAAACCAAGCCATGAGGTTGAAGGAATTGTCCGTAGATCTCTGAGACAGGATTGTGTCTAGGCACAGATCTGGGGAAGGGTACCGAAAAATGACTGCTGCATTGAAGGTCCCCAAGAACACAGTGCCCTCCATCATTCTTAAATGGAATAAGTTTGGAGCTACAAAGACTCTTGCTAGAGCTGGCCACCTGTACAAACTGCAATCAGGGGGAGAAGGGCCTTGGTCAGGGAGGTGACCAAGAACTCGATGGTCAGTCTGACAGAGCTCCAGAGTAACTCTGGAGATGGGAGAACCTTCCAGAAGGACAACCATTTCTGCAGCACTCCACCAATCAGGCCTTTATGGTAGAGTGGCCAGACGGAAGCCAATCCCCAGTAAAAGGCACAGAACGGCCTGCTTGGAGTTTGCCAAAAGGCACCTAAAGGACTCTCAGACCATGAGAAACAAGATTCTCTTGTCTGATGAAACCAGGATTGAACTCTTTGCCCTGAATTCCAAACGTCCCGTCTGGAGGAAACCTGGCACCATCCCTATGGTGAAGCATGGTGGGGGCAGCATCATGCAGTGGGGATGTTTTTCAGTGGCAGGAACTGGGAGACTAGTCAGGATTCAGGGAAAGATGAACGCAGTAAGTACAGAGATCCCTTGATGAAAACCTGCTCAGGACCTCAGAGTGGGGCGGAGGTTCACCTTCCAACAGGACAACGACCCTAAGCACACAGCCAAGACAACACAAGAGTAGCTTTTGGGACCAGTCTCGGAATGTCCTTGTGGCCTAGCCAGAGCCCAGACTTGAACATCTCTGGAGAGACCTGAAAATAGCTGTGCAGCAATGCTGCCCATCTAATCTGACAGAGCTTGAGAGGATCTGCAGAGAAGAATGGGAGAAACTCCCCAAATACATGTGTACCAAGCTTGTACCTTACCCAAGAAGACTTGAGGCTGTAATCGCTGCCAAAGGTGCTTCAACAAAGTACTGAGTTAAAGGGTCTGATTACTTATGTAAATGTGATATTTCAGTTTTAAAAAATTTATACATTTGCAAATGAACTGTTTTTCGCTTTGTCATTATGGGTTATTTGTGTACATTTAGGGGGAAAACGATTTAATCAATTTTAGAATAAGGCTGTAACATAACAAAATGTGGAAATAGTGAAGGGGTCTGAACTTTCTGAATGCACTATATATAAAAAGTATTTGGATACCCCTTCAAATGAGTGGATTTGGCTATTTCAGGCACACCCGTTGCTGACAGGTGTATAAAACCGAGCAAACCGCCATGCAATCTCTAATCTCTACAACATTGGCAGTAGAATGGCCTTACTGAAGAGCTAAGTGACTTTTAACTTGGCACCGTCATAGGACGGTGCCAAGTTAAAAGTTCGTCAAATTTCTGCTTTGCAAGAGCTACCCCGGTCAACTACTGTTATTGTGAAGTGGAAACATCTTGGTGCAATAACGGCTCAGCCGTGAAGTGATTGGCCACATGCTTACAGCACAGGACCGCCTAGTGCTGAAGCGTGGATAGGGCTGCTGTGCTTCAAGCTCTTAGGAAACTTTGCAGTATTTTATTTGTTATTTCTTACATTAATAGCCCAGGAAACGTTTTGTGTTATTACATACAGCCGGGAAGAACTTTTGCATATCAGAGCGGTGGTAACTCGCCAGCATTACAACCAGGAATACGACTGTCCCGAAACGGATCCTTTGTTCGTACCCCCCAGTGCAATTGAACTGATCCCAGAGGCTGTTCAAAAACTCGGAGTGGATTTGTAGAGTCACCACGCTGATGTTCAGTTTCTGGATAATTAAGTTGAGAAGCTCAGGGCAAGGATTTCCTTCCAGAGACACACCAGGGATTGTAACATATTCTTTGACGGAAACATGGCTCTCTCGGGATATACTGTCTGAGTCTGTTCAGCCATTTGGGTTCTCAGTTCATCGTGCAGACAGGGATAAATATCTCTCCAGGAAGAACAAGGGCGGGGGTGTATGTTTCATGATTAACTACTCATGGTGTGATTGTGATAACATACAGGAACAGATCCAGTCCTTCTGTTCACTAGACTTAGAATACTTCACAATCAAATGCCGACTGTATTACCTCCCAAGAGAATTCTCTTCGGTTATAGTCACAGCTGTGTATATTCCCACTCAAGCCAATACAACGACGGCCCTCTAACTTCACTGGACTTTACGCAAACTGGAAAACACATATCCTGAGGCCACATTTATTGTAGTTGGGAATTTTAACAAAGCAAATTTTAGGAAAATGTTACCTAAGTTCTATCAACACATTGACTCGCACTGCTAAAACACTCGACCACTGCTCCTCCAACTTCCGGGATGCCTACAAGGCCTTCCCCTGCCCTCCCTTCGGCAAATCTGATCACAACTCCATTTTGCTGCTCCCTTCCTATAGGCAGAAACTCAAACAGGAAGAACCCGTGCTAAGGACTATTCAAGTCTGACCAATTTGGTATCCATGCTTCAAGATTGTTTTGATCACGCGGACTGGGATATGTTCTGAGTAGCCTCTGAGAACAACGGACGAATACACTGATACGGTGACGGATGTTTATCAGGAAGTGTATAGGAGATGTTGTACCCACTGTGACTATTAAAACCTACCCTAACCAGAAACCGTGGATAGATGGCAGCATTTGCGCAAAACTGAATGCGTGAACCATCGCATTTAACCATGTCAAGTTGACTGGGAATATGGCCAAATACTAACAGTGTAGTTATTCCTTCCGTAAGGCAATCATACAGGAAAACCATCAGTATAGAGAGAAAGTGGAGTCGAAATTCAACGGCACGGGCATGAGACGTATGTGGCAGGGTCTACAGACAATCACGGACTACAAAGGGAAAACCAGCCATGTGGCGGACACTGATGTCTTGCTTCCGGACAAGCTAAACACCTTCGCCCGCTTTGAGAATAAAACAGTGCCACGGACGCAGTCTGCTACCAAGGACTGTGGGCTCTCCTTCGTGGCCGACGTAAGTATGACATTTAAGCGTGTTAACCCTTGCAAGGCTGCCGGTCCAGATGGCATCCCAAGCTGCGTCCTCAGAGCATGCGCAGACCAGCTGGTTGGAGTGTTTACGGACATATTTAATCTCTCCCTATCCCAGTCTGTTGTTCCCACATGCTTCAATATGTCCACCATTGTTTCTGTACCCAAGAAAGCAAAGGTAATTAAAGTAAATGACTATCTCCCTGTAGCACTCACTTCTGTCATCATGAAGTGCTTTGAGAGACTAGTGATATGATCCTTGACCTCTACCTTACCTGACACCCTAGACCCACTTCAATTTGCTTACCGCCCCAATAGATCCACAGACGATGCAATTGCCATCGCACCACACACTGCCTTATCTCATCTGGACAAGAGGAATACCTATGTAAGAAAGCTGTTCATTGACAATAGCTCAGCATTCAACACCATAGTACCCTCCAAGCTCATCATTAAGTTTGAGGCCCAGGGTCTGAACCACGCCCTGTGCAACTGGGTCCTGGACTTCCTGAAGGGCCACTTCCAGGTGGTGAAGGTAGGAAACAACGCCTCCACTTTGCTGATCCTCAACACTGTGGCTGGCCCCACAAGGATGCATGCTCAGCCCCCTCCTGTACTCCCTGTTCACCCATGACTGCGTGGCCACGCACTCCTCCAACTCAATCATCAAGTTTGCAGACGACACAACAGTAGTAGGCCTGACTTCCAACAATGAAGAGACCGCCTACAAAGAGGAGGTGAGGGCCCTGGGAGTGTGGTGCCAACCTCTCACCCAACGTCAACAAAACAAATGAGCTGATCGTGGACTTCTGGAAACAGAAGTCCACAGAAGTCCCCCCCCATCCACACCTACAGGACCGCAGTGGAGAAGGTGGAAAGCTTCATGTTCCTCAGTGTACCCATCACAGCGCCTCTTCATTTGGCTTGGCACCTAAATCTGGCTTGGCACCTAAAATCCTCACAAACTTTTACAGATGCACAATTGAGCATCCTAATGGGCTGTATCACTGGTATGGCAACTGTACCGCCTGCAACCGCAGGGATCTCCAGAGGGTGGCGCGGTCTACCCAACGCATCATTGGGGGAAAACTACCTGCCCTCCAGGACACCTACAGCACCTGATGTCACAGAAGGCCAAGATAATCAAGGACAACAACCACCCGAGCCACTGCCTATTCACCCTGCTATCATCCAGAAGGCGTAGTCCGTACAGGTGCATCAAAGCAGGGACCGAGAGACTGAAAAACAGCTTCTATCTCAAGGCCATCAGACTGTTTAAATATCCATCACTAGCACATAAGAGGCAGCTGCCCTATACACTACCAGTCAAAAGTTTTAGAACACCTACTCATTCAAGGGTTTTTCTTTATTTTTACTATTTTCTACATTGTAGAATAATACTGAAGACATCAAAACTATGAAATAACACATGGAATTATGTAGTAACCAAAAGTGTTAAACAAATTCAGATTCTTCAAATAGCCACCCTTTACCTTGATGACAGCTTTTCACACTTTGAATTCTCTCAACCAGCTTCACCTGGAATGCTTTTCCAACAGTCTTGAAGGAGTTTCCACATATGCTGAGTGCTTGTTGGCTGCTTTTCCTTCACTCTGCGGTCCAACACATCCCCAAACAATCAAAAAAAATGTTTTTGAGGTCGGGGGATTGTGTAAGTCAGGTCATTTGACGCAGCACTCCATCACTCTCCTTCTTGGTAAAATAGCCCGTACACAGCCTGGAAGTGTGATGGGTCATTGTCCTGTTTGAAAAATAAATGATGCTCCCACTAAGCCCAAACCAGATGGGATGGTGTATCGCTGCAGGATGCTGTGGTAGCCATGCTGGTTAAGTGTGTCATGAATTGTAAATACATCACAGGCAGTGTCACCAGCAAAGCACCATCACACCATAACACCACCTTCTCCATGATTTAAAGTGGGATATACACATTAGGAGATCATCCTTTCACACACACCGTGTCTCACGAAGACACGGCGGTTGGATCCAAAAAGCTCAAATTTAGACTCCAGACGAAAGGACAAATTTCCACCGGTTTAATGTTCATTGCTCGTGTTTCTTGGCACAAACACGTTTTTTCTTATTGGTGTCCTTTACTAGTTGTTTCTTTGCTGCAATTCGACCATGAAGGCCTGATTCGCAGTCTCCCCTGAACGGTTGATGTTGAGATGTCTGTTACTTATTTATTTGGGCCGCAATTTCGGAGGTGCTGTTAACTTTAATGAATGTATCCTCTGCCGCAGAGCACTATGGGTCTTCCGTTCCTGTTCCGGTACTCATGAGAGCTAGTTTCATCATAGCGCTTGATGGGTTTTGCGACTGCACTTGAAATGTTCCATATTGACTTACCTTCATGTCTTAAAGTAATGGACTGTCGTTTCTCTTTGCTTATTTGAGCCGCTCTACTGTATACCTTCCCCCACCTTGTCACAACTCAACTGATTGGCTCAAACACATTAAGAAATAAATAAATTCCACAAATTAACTTTTAAGAAGGTACACCTGTTAATTGAACAGCATTCCAGGTGACTACCTCATGAAGCTGGTTGAGAGAATGCCAAGAGAGTGCAAAGTTGTCAACAAGGCAAAGGGTGGCTATTTGAAGAATCTCAAATATAAAATATATTTTGATTTATTTTGCACTTTTTTTTGGTTACGACATGATTCCATACGTGTTATTTCATAGTTTTGATGTACTAATATTCTACAATGTAGAAAATGGTTAAAAAAATAAAAAAAACTTGAATGTGTAGGTGTTCTAAAACTTTTGACCGGTAGTGTACATAGACTTGAAATCACTGGCAGCTTTAATAATGTTTACATATTTTGCATGACTCATCTCATTATATCCCATTCCACTATATTCTATCCTAATCTACTGTATTCTATTCTACTGTATGTGTCTATACCTCTGACATTGCACGTCCCCAAATATTTATATATTCTTAATTCCATTCCGTTATTTTATATTTGTGTGTATTGTTAGATATTAGTTGTTAGATATTACGACACTGTTGGAGCTAGAAACACAAGCATTTCGCTGCACCTGCAATAACATATGATAAGCACATGTATGTGACAAATATGTATTTAGATTTGATGAATCGCCTGTCCTCGTTTGCAACACTCACTACCGAGTTCCAAACTGCCTCTGGATGCAACGTCAGCACAATAACTGTTTGTTGGGTGATTCCTGAAATGGGTTTCCATGGCTGAGCAGCTGCACACAAACCTAAGATCGTGCGCAATGCCAAGCGTCGACAGGAGTGGTGTAAAGTTTGCCACCATTGGACTCTGGAGCAGTGGAAACGTTTTCTCTGGACTGATGGACACACTTCAGCATCTGGCAGTCCGACGGACGAATCTGGGTTTGACAGATGCCGGGAGTACGCTACCTGCCCCAATGCATAGCGCCAACAGTAAAGTTTGGGGTTGTTTTTTCATGGTTCGGACTAGGCCCCTTAGTTCCTGTGAAGGGAATTCTTAACTCTACAGCATACAATGACATTCTAGACGATTCTGTGCAAGTTTGGGAAAGGCCCCCGTGCACAATTTGAGGTCCATACAGAAATGGCTTGTCGAGATCTGTGTGGAAGAACTTGACTGGCCTGCACAGAGCCCGACCTCAACCCCTTCGAACACCTTTGGGATGAATTGGAACGCCGACTACGAGCCAGGCATAATCGCCCAACATCAGTGCCCAACCTCACTAATGCTCTTGTGGCTGACTGGAAGCAAGTAATATTCCAACATCTAGTGGAAAGCCTTCCCAGAAGAGTGGAGGCTGTTATAGCAGCAAAGGGGGGACCAACTTCATATTAATGCCCATGTTTTTGGAATGAGTTGTACGACGAGCATGTATGTAGTTTATATAAACCATTAGTAAGTAGTCTTCTCTTTAACTGATAAATTAACCTGAGCGGGGGTGTTTTTTTTCTTTCTTTGATTGTACCTATTTCTCTGAATTTGCCATTTTTATTTTCAAATTTGCAATATTATATTTGTCCAGAAGATGGAGCAGGTCACCATACTTTCAATAAGCAAAGTCAACCCTCTGTGTGACTAGACTGCAACACCTTTGTCACACCCACAATGTATTCCTTTTTTTCTCTTTAATTCTTATTTCATTCATTCTTCATAGTTTGGCACTGGTGGTTTGCACTAATAAGGGAAAAGTGATAGAGGACTGGTATTGTTTAGTCTGAAAAATGTACATTTGTACTGCAATGAAACATCAATAGTTCTAAGCAGCTCTAATTTGAATGCAAGTAATCTATTTTATAATACATACGAGTAAGGCATCTTACATTGCATCTTGGTGAACAAACCTTGCACAAAGATTAGGACCAGGTTATCTGGAATTGAATTAATCTTTTAATCTTGAGGTCTACCGAATTCTGATAAATGTTTTGCATACATCCTGTAATGTGAAAAGGAGAAAAATTACCGTCCCAATGAATATGATTACATGCCAGATAGCTTAATATGGGCATGCAATTCATTTGGTTTACATGGAGATTTGTTGAAGTGTGATGGTCCGTAGAGTTAGCATGATAGAAATCAACACTTTGCTGCAATGAGTAAAGATTTTCCTTACAAGTCTTCAGTGATCACTTCACATTGAGAATTTCACAGTTTTTGCTTTAGCCTGGTTCTGGTGCTCATCTGTGGTTTTCAAAGAACTCTTTGTACTCACACTCCCTCCATCCTTCCACAGCCAGAGTGTTGGGGTGCTAATGATCGCTCCCTCCCCCTGACATACTGTATGTGATCATTACTCATCATTGAGCCAACATGGTGGCTCGTTGCCCAGTTGCCAGCCTGTGCCTTTTGGATGGGTGATGTGTTAGTGCTCAAGACTATCTCCACTGATATTCTGCTTCTGCAATTGCCTTTATGAGTTACTCTTGTCCCTGAGGGGTTTTTGTATAGCATGGAACACAGCGTCCTAGTGTTATTCACAGGCACTTTAGTTAAGATTCCTCAAGCATTATTTGCTGTTGTATTTATTATGCTTTATTATGTATTTATTATTATTTAGCTGCTGACAAGGCAAAATTAAGGCAGTTATACAATTTAAAAAACATTACAATACATTCATTACAGAATTCACAACACCCTGTGTTCCCTCAGGCTCATACTCCTCTACCACACGTCCAACGCAAACCATATATACGTGTGTGTATGTTATGTGTGTGTATGCATGTGTCTATGTTTGTGTTACTTCACAGTCCCACTGTTCCATAAGGTCTATTTTTACCTGCTTTTTGAATCTGATTCTACTGCTTGCATCAGTTACCTGATGTGGAATAGAGTTCTATGTAGTCATGGCTCTATGTAGTATTTTGCGCCTCTCATAGTCTGTTCTGGACTTGGGGACTGTGAAGAGACCTCTGGTGGCATGTCTTGTGGGGTATGCATGGGTGTCCGAGCTGTGTGCTAGTATTTTAAATAGACAGCTCGGTACCTTCAGCTTATCAACACCTCTTACAAAAACAAGAAATGAGGAAGTCAATCTCTCTTCCACTTTGAGCCATGAGAGATTGACATGCATGTCATTAATGCTAGCTCTTTGTGTACTTTTAAGAGCCATCCTTGCTGCCCGGTTCTGAACCCAAGGTAGAAGCCACCGGAGAGGAAGACAGAACAGAGGAAGAAGATGCCGGAACCTCCGGAGCCGATCTTGAATGGGAAGCCCCCAAGGAAGGCGCGGGAACTTCTGGATCCAGGGCGGCAAAGCTGTTTCTGGTCTGTCAGGTCCGGGCTCAACATCTCCAAGGACCCCCTCATTGCAAAAAGCACCTAAAGACTCTGACCACGAGAAACAAGATTATCTGGTCTGATACCCCTTTGGCCTGAATGCAATGCGTCTCATCTGGAGGAAACCTGGCACCATCTCTATGGTGAAGCATTGTGGTGGCAGCATCAAGCTGTGGGTATGTTTTTCAGTGGCAGGGACATGAAGATTAGTCAGGATTGAGGGAAAGATGTACAGAGATCCTTAATGAACCTGCTCCAGAGCACTCAGACTGGGGCCAAGGTTCGCCTTCCAACAAGACAATGACCCTAAGCACACAGCCAAGACAACGCAGGAGTGGCTTTGGGACAAGTCTCAACGTCCTAGACTGGCCCAGACTTGAACCCGAACGAACATCTCTGGAGTGACCTGAAAATAGCTGTGCATCAATGCTCCCCATCCAACCTGACAGAGCTTGAGAGGATCTGTAGAGAAGAATGGGAGAAACACTCCAAATATAGGTGTGCCAAGCTTGTAGCTTCACACTTAAGACTTGTCTGTAATCGCTGCCAAAGGTGCTTTAACAAATCACTGAGTAAAGGGTTTGAAAACTTACGTAAAATGTGAGATTTCAGTTTTTAAATACATTTGCAACAATGTCACTGTTTTAGAATAAGGATGTAACATATATAAGTCTGAGTACTTTCCGAATGCACTGTATGTCAGTTTCTTTCTTACTGAGTTGTCTATAGATGTTTATGGTGTTGAGCACTGCAGAAAATATGGAAAGATTGGGGTTTACACAAGAAACCACATTACATCACTGATGACCCTGTCAGTATAATTTGGAATTCCCGAGATGACATCTTTAAAACATATATTCAGTAATGAACAATGATGGAAAATTATACTACGAATATAATCTGCTGTTAAACATCACTTTCCAGTTACATACAGTGCCTTCAGAAAGTATTCACATCCACATTTTGTTGTGTTACAGCCTGAATTTAAAATGGAATAAATATAGATTTTTCTTTCACTGTCCTACTGTCCTACACACAATACCACATAATGTCAAAGTGGAATTATATTTTTGAAAGTTTTACAAATGAATTAAAATGAAAAGCTGAAATGTCTTGAGTTAATAAGTATTCAACCTTTTTGTTATGGCAAGCCTAAAGTAAAAATAAAATAGTAAATATGTGCTTAACAAGTTACATGGACTCACTCTGTGCGCAATAATAGTTTAAAAAAAGACTACCTCAGCTCTGTTCCGCACACATACAATGATCTGTCAGGTCCCTCAGTCGAGCAGTGAATTTCAAACACAGATTCAACCACAAAGCCAGGGAGGTTTTCCAATAACTCGCAAAGAAGGGCACCTATTGGTAGATGAAATAAACAACACACCCAGTCACTACAAAGATACAGGCTTCCTTCCTAACACAGTTGCTGGAGAGGATGGAAACCAATCAGGGATGTCACCATGGGACCAATAGTGACTTTTAAAACAGTTTAATGGCTGTGATAGAAAACTGAGGATGGATCAGTAACATTGTAGTTACTCCACAATACTAACCTAATTGACAGTGAAAAGCCTGTACAGAATAAACATTTTAACAGATGCAGCCTGTTTGCAATAAGGCACATGCTATACTGCAAAAAATGTGGCAAAGCAATTCACTTTTTGTTCTGAATACAAAGTGTTATGTTTGGGGAAAATCCAATACATTACTGAGTACCACTCTCCATATTTTTAAGCATAGTGGTGGCTTCATTATGTTATGGTTGTAATCATTAAGGACTTGAGTTTAGGATAAAAGTAAATGGAATGGAGGCAAAAGCTGAGGAAAACCTGGTTCAGTATGCTTTCCACCAGACACAGGACTTGACCTTTCTGCAGGACAATAACCTACAACAGTGAATGTTCCTGAGTGGCCTAGTCAGAGTTTTGAATCTGCTTGAAAATATGTCAAGACTTAAATATTTTCTATTGATGATCAACATCCAACTTGACAGAGTTTGAATAATTTTGAAAAGAATAAATGGGAAAATATTGTACAATCCAGGTATGTAAAGCTCTTTGAGCTCTTTGGGTTTAATGGAATGATCCCGGAAGAGCCCATTATGTTACGCATGCCTCTATGAAGAGGGAACGCAACACCCTGCTACAACGCAACTCTCCGTGAAGTGAAAGAGGTATGGACTGTAGGTGCGAGTAAGGATGACTAAAGGCAGAGAATTTAGCATTTACTAGGAATAAATTCCTTCACATTGTAATATGGGGAAAAGGGGCTGGACGGAACCAAAGCAAAGAAAGTAAATATCAAAGCTACCTCTCCTATTTTACCTGCCTAACCACTACTTACCTAATTTAGCACCACCTGGTGCCTTAACCAAAATACAGGGGGTGGTCCACCCAGGTCTTACCTAGTGTGCCTAGACAGTCAAAATCAAATCAAATTTATTTATATAGCCCTTCGTACATCAGCTGACATCTCAAAGTGCTGTACAGAAACCCAGCCTAAAACCCCAAACAGCAAGCAATGCAGGTGTAGAAGCACAGTGGCTAGGAAAAACTCCCTAGAAAGGCCAATACCTAGGAAGAAACCTAGAGAGGAACCAGGCTATGTGGGGTGGCCAGTCCTCTTCTGGCTGTGCCGGGTGGAGATTATAACAGAACATGGCCAAGATGTTCAAATGTTCATAAATGACCAGCATGGTCGAATAATAATAAGGCAGAACAGTTGAAACTGGAGCAGCAGCACAGTCAGGTGGAAGTTGAAACTGGAGCAGCAGCATGGCCAGGTAGACTGGGGACAGCAAGGAGTCATCATGTCAGGTAGTCCTGGGGCATGGTCCTAGGGCTCAGGTCAGTTGAAACTGGAACAGCAGCATGGCCAGGTGGACTGGGGACAGCAAGGAGTCATCATGTCAGGTAGTCCTGGGGCATGGTCCTAGGGCTCAGGTCCTCCGAGAGAGAGAAAGAGAGAAGGAGAGAATTAGAGAACGCACACTTAGATTCACACAGGACACCGAATAGGACAGGAGAAGTACTCCAGATATAACAAACTGACCCCAGCCCCCCGACACAAACTACTGCAGCATAAATACTGGAGGCTGAGACAGTGAATATACTACAGGTATATGTACGCCCGCAGGCCTCTTGCCTAAGCACTCCCTAGGTGCCTTCCCCCCTGGGAACAAATTAAACAGAATAACACAAACAATTTCAATAATCAAAACAGTGCGTCCTATTGACACAGACATACCCAATCAGCTCCCTCAGCAACATCTAACATAGACATACCCAATCAGCTCCCTCAGCAACATCTAACATAGACATACCCAATCAGCTCCCTCAGCAACATCTAACATAGACATACCCAATCAGCTCCCTCAGCAACATCTAACATAGACATACCCAATCAGCTCCCTCAGCAACATCTAACATAGACATACCCAATCAGCAACATCTAACATAGACATACCCAATCAGCTCCCTCAGCAACATCTAACATAGACATACCAAATCAGCTCCCTCAGCAACATCTAACATAGTACATACCAAATCGCTTTCTGAGAAACAACCAACACTATATAACCCTCAGCTCCCTGAAAAACAACCAACACAGCTCTCAGCAATTTAATTCTCTATATCACAATCGATCTCTCTCCTGAACAACAGAACACTGACTTTTATAACTGGAGAAGGAGTCTAATGGGATACAGCTGGAACTTGACGAGGGGGCGGGGTCAGCTCCAATTAGCCATAGAGTCGACCAATCAGCTGCTTGATGGATGTCAGGAAGCCATTTCCTGAAATACACACATGCAAATACACAAACTTCAACACAGAAACTGGGGAACGGAACACTTACCCAGAAAGACTCACAGCTGTATTTGCTGCCAAAGGTCATTCTAACATGTATTGACTCAGGGTGTGAACACTTATCTAAATGAGATATCTCTGTTTTCAATATATTTGCAAAAAATTCTGAAAACATGTTTTCACTTTGGCATTATGGGATATTGTGTGTAGTTAATGACTAATGAATTCAGGCTGTAACAAAATGTGTAATAAGTCAAGGGGTATAAATACTTTTTGAAGGCACTGTAGTTGCCTAAAGTACTCTACGTCCATAGATTAGACTGTAACGATTAAATTATTCAAGTTATTGTGAAAGTTTCCAAAGCATCACAATTCTTGGGAAGAGCTGAAGGTTTGGAATGTTAGATGGGGCACTGATTCTGTTGTCACTTACACTGCAGTGTTAATCATGAATAGAAGTATGAAATTGCAGCTATTTGTCAGACTACTATCCTACCTACCATTAGGGAGCAGGGAGTTGCACTGAGTAATCGGTCGTGTGTGTGTTTGTGTGAATGTGCTGATAGGATGCATCATGCCACCCTGTTGGTTGCTTCACAAGGACACTGGATACAATATGGGCTGGAGTCTGTGGGCATTTCCCTTGACAGATTCAAAGGTATTTCCTGACGTGTCACTACGAAGTGGGAAGAAAAATGTTAAAGTATGTTAAAGAAACAATTTTGGGCATTTCTTCTTTCAGTGGCATGTCAAGTGTCAGTTGATTTTTTGTTTTGTTTTGTAATGTGTTAATCATAACTATCTATCCTTTCATTCATATTGTCCACCCTAAAATCAAAACATTCAGTATGTTTCATGCTACACACTTCATTGAGTAAAAACATAATGATAATGTTGAGATGGAGTAGGAGTTTTTACAACTAAGCATTCATCTGAATGAAGCCCTGCATTTTCTTCTGAAGATGTAACTGAACTGGACCCATGCTAGCTTGTTGCTATAGGGAAGCTTGTTGTGATTATCATAGCCCACACTAACATAGAGTCAACTCAAAAGCCTGCGTTAACTAAAGCGTCCACCATGTTCCCTCTGCAAGTACAGGGGAAATCCCTGGTGTAATGCAATACATCCCGTTATGCATGCACGCACACACACACACATCAGCCTCCTGCCTCTTACCAGCCAGCCTTACATGGTAATCACTCTGTGTCTGTGGTGCTATTTTTTAAATAAAGGAGGAATTACAGATTTGATGCAAACAGGCTGTCTTGAGTTCACATGTGAACTGTGATGATTCGATGACATTCATAACACAGTTCTGATTAAGTGAATGATAGTTACAATTTCTATGTTACTTGTTTTTAATGTCTGTGCACATACTCGTTATGCCAGTCCCCAGCATAATCTGTTGTTAAAAGGTTATCTGATTTGACCCCGGAGAGTTTCATATGCCTTTCCTTTCAAGGTTAGGATGTGATGACGTTAACCGCTTTAAAAAGCGTTCAATAAAAGCCTGATTTTGTTTGAGGACAGTTGATGTTCCAGGTGAGGATCTGTTTTACTGTTCCTCTGGGTCGTATACAAGCTGATAGACTATCAGTGTTTGGTGTCATAAAACTATAAAGGTGTGGCAGTGTCTATGTTGACACAGGTACAGACTACACTGAGTCACTCTGACACATTAACAGACCCCCACCCTACAGGTCAAACATTAGCTGTTGTGTCCTTGCTGAATGAGACTGCGATGACTTGGTTTCTTTCATATCTATATTGCTATATGACGTCAAAATATGTGCCTCCTTTTGTGCTGCGGTTTCACTTTGAATCATTGATGGTATGCTGCCGCCATGCGTCATATAAGCTTCCCTGTAAACCACAATGTACAAATCGTTCAGTTCAATGTGCACACTCAGCACATCTTCCAACACAAAGAGAGAAGTAGAGAGAATGTGTACTTTTCTTCTTGTAGGGCATAAGGTATGGAGCACCAAGGAGTGTACATATGAATCAGAGCTTTGAGATTTGGCTTGAGCTGTGTTCAAGGGAATCTTGTCTAGGTATTTCTGCACATTTTTCATTTAATCTGAAATGTGCACATCTCCACTTCCGGGTGAGTCAACTGGCCCCAGCAGCACAATGTTCATCAAGCAAATGTTTGTTATATCCTGCTCTGTATATTAGCTACAGAAAACTCATAAGAACACACAGTTATTTCTTAATGGGACAAGGGCTTACCGGTTGTAATGCAATAATGGGGCTGCCTAATCCATCATACAGTAGCCATTTCCTCTTTATGGTGAGGTTGTTGATGTTGCGAATGGTGATGTTGATAATGTTGCGAATAAGTGGGAGTCGTTGAAATTTGGCAACGCCAACAAGTGCAAGTGAGAACATTTTGAAATGGTGAAGCAATCAGAAGATGACACGTACCCTACCCGGGTGTTTCATGCTGACTGATAGTGGTACATTATGTGTGCTATGCTCTGTATCATCACTGTTACTGTGTTTCACTACATGGGAACCACAGCAAACTTTTGATAATGCGTATTTCTTAAACATTACACATTTTTCACCTTGTTGTTTTTGCTGTGTTTTACAGATGGATACTATGAAATGCTCAAGCCGTCAAAATGACTTGACGTAATAAATTAAATATGGAGTTGACAAATCTGTTCAAATTTTGCTTATCACTTGTTTTCATTGAGGGAGTTTGGTCTTTAAAGGAGCAATCTGTGATTGCTAGATATATTTTTTTTTACTTTTAAATTAATTATATAATGTATACCCAGTAATTCTTGAAGAATTTAACTTAGAAATGCCTCATGAGCTTAGCTCAACTGTCATACCCCATCAGAACCCAAAATATAATTGTCAATACAGTTGAAAGTATGGATTATATCCCTCTCGCTCTGCGCAGGTCGAGCAATAATAACAACAAAGTCACGCCAGTGACGTGACAGCGTGGGAGGACGTGCCCCACGGTTCATGTAAAACCATGCACTGTCTCCTATTTCTTCTCGCAAAGTTAGCTTAGCCAATTGCTCTGCGGCTCCTGTTTTTCTGATTGGTCTTCCCAGGTACCGGTTGGGTAATCTAAAGCTATTGTGTATACTGTCAGTCTGTAACCAACAGCCTGTGACCTCCTCTCCCCTGTAACTATTCCCCAGGTCGTTGCTGTAAATGAGAATGTGTTCTCAGTCAACTTACCTGATAAAATTATGATAATTATTATTATTTTTTAAATGAAGGCCTGATTCACTCAGTCTCCTCTGAACAGTTGATGTTGAGATGAATCTCTTACTTGAACTCTGTGAATAATTTATTTGGGCTGCAAACTGAGGTGCAGTTAATTCTAATGAACTCTGCAGCAGAGGTAACTCTGGGTCTTCCTTTCCTGTGGCGGTCCTCATGAGAGCTAGTTTTATCATAGCCATTGATGGTTTTTGCGACTGCAGTAATGATGGACTGTTGTTTCTCTTTGCTCATTTGAGCTGTTCTTGCCATAATATGGACTTGGTCTTATACCAAATAAGGCTATCTTCTGAATACCACCCCTATCTTGTAACAACACAACTGATTGGCTCAAACGCATTAAGAAGGAAAGAAATTCCACAAATTAACTTTCAAAAAAGGCACACCTGTTAATTTAAATGCATTCCAGGTGACTACCTCATGAAGCTGGCTGAGAGAATGCCAAGCGTGTGCAAAGCTGTCATCAAGGCAAAGGGTGGCTACTTTGAAGAATCTCAAATATAAAATATATTTTGATTTGTTTAACACTTTTTTAGTTACTACATTATTCCATGTGTTATTTCATAGTTTTGATGTCATCACTATTACTCTACAATGTAGAAAATAGTCAAAATAAAGAAAAAACGCTTGAATGAGTAGGTGTGTCCAAACTTCTGACTGGTACTGTATGTGTTATGGCTTTTCAAGAGCTATCTATCTAATAGGACTCGAAGGGTTTTCTTTAATGGAAGCTTCCCCAATGTCAAACATGTAAAGTGTGGTGGTTCCACAGGGTAGCTCTCTAGGCCCTCTACTCTTTTCTATTTTTACCAATGACCACTGGCACTAAACAAAGCTTGTGTGTCCATGTATGCTGATGATTCAACCATATACGCATCTGCAACCACAGCTAATGAAGTCACTGAAACACTTAAACAAAGAGTGGTCCTGAACATCTCTAAAACTGCGAGCATTGTATTTGGCACAAATAATTCTCAAAGTTCTAGACATCAGCTGAATCTGGTAATGAATGGTGTGGCTGTTGAACAAGTTGAGGAGACTAAATTACTTGGTGTTAACTTGGATTGTAAACTGTCATGGTCGAAACATATAGATTCAATGGTTCTAAAGATGGGGAGAGGTCTGTCCGTAATAAAGAGATGCTCTGCTTTTTTGACACCACATTCTTAAAAGCAAGTCCTGCAGGCTCTAATTTTGTCTTATTTTGATTGTCCAGTCGTGTGGTCAAGTGCTGCAAGGAAAGACCTAATTAAGCTGCAGCTGGCCCAGAACAGAGTGGCACATCTTGCTCTTCATTGTAATCAGAGGACTGATATAAATACTATGCATGCCAGTCTCTCTTGGCTAAGAGTTGAGGAGAGACTGACTGCATCACTTCTTATTTTTATACGAAACATTCATTTGTTGAACATCCCAAGTTGTTTGCATAGTCAACTTACACACAGCTCTGACACACACACTTACCCTACCAGACATGCCACCAGGGGTCTTTTTACAGTCCCCAAATCCAAAACAAATTCAAGAAAGCATACAGTATTACATAGAACCATTATTGCATGGAACTCCGTTCCATCTCATATTGCTCAAATAAACAGTAAACCGGATTTTTTTTTAAACAACACCTCACGGCACAACGCCTCTCCCCTATTTGACCTAGATAGTTTGTGTGTATGTATTGGTATTGATATGTAGGCTACGTGTGCCTTTTATTTATTTACTTATTTATTGATGTAGTTCTGTCCTTGAGCTGTTCTTGTCTATCAAGGTTCTGTATTATGTCATATTTCATGTTTTGTGTGGACCCCAGGAAGAGTAGCTGCTGCTTTTGCAACAGCTGATGGGTATCCTAATAAAATACCAAATACCAAATGGGAGGCGCTTCAATTACCAGTTGAGAAATAGAAATAGTAGCTAATTTTAACTGTGCACCAAAACAATTTTTAACACGGATTGCATTTAGAATTGTTGCGCAATGTTTGGGCGTATAAAAGCATGTTTTGCTCCAGCAGCAACCAGCTGGGAGCTGCAGAACAAATTCCGCTCAAAATAGGCTCTGTATGCTGTGTATGTATGATGTACTGTACTGAACAAAAATATAAACGCAACATGTGAAGGGTTGGTCCCATGTTTCATGAGCTGAAATAAAAGGTCCCAGAAATGTTCCATAAGCACAAAAAGCTTATTTCTCTCAAATGTTGTGCACAAATGTGTTTACATCCCTGTTCTTGAGCATTTCTCATTTGCCAAGATAATCCATCCACCTGACAGGTGGGGCATATCAAGAAGCTGATTAAACAGCATGATCATTACACAGGTGCACCTTGTGCTGGGGACAATAAAAGGCCACTAATATGTGCAGTTTTCTCACACAACACAATGCCATAGATGTCTCAAGTTTTGAGGGAGCGTTCAATTCGCATGCTGACTGCTGGAATGTACACCAGAGCTGTTGCCAAATAATTGCATGTTAATTTCTCTACCATAAGCCACCTCCAACGTTGTTTTAGAGAATTTGGCAGTATGTCCAACCGGCCTCACAACCCAAACCACATGTAACCATGCCAGCCCAGGACTTCCACATCCGGCTACTTCCCCTGCGGGATCGTCTGACACGAGCCACCCGGATAGCAGATGAAACTGTGGGTTTGCAAACCAAATAATTTCTGCACAGACTGTCATAAACCATCTCAGGGAAGCTCATCTGCGTGCTCGTCGTCCTCACTGGGGTCTTGACCTGACTGAATCATGTGGGTGAGCAGTTTGCTGATGTCTAGGTTGTGAACAGAGTGCCCCATGGTGGAGGTGGGGTTATGACATGGGCAGGCATAAGTGGTTAGAGCGTTGGACTAGTAACCGGAAGGTTGCAAGTTCAAATCCCCGAGCTGACAAGGTACAAATCTGTTGTTCTGCCCCTGAACAGGCAGTTAACCCACTGTTCCTAGGCCGTCATTGAAAATAAGAATTTGTTCTTAACTGACTTGCCTAGTAAAATAAAGGTAAAAAATAATATATATTTTTTTTAAAGCTACGGACAATGAACACAATTTATCGATGGCAATTTCAATGCACAGAGATATCGTGACGAGATCCTGAGGCCCATTGTCGTGCCATTCATCTGCCGCCATCACCTCATGTTACAGCATAATGCAGTGCCAACAAAAACAACAAAAACAACAAAAAGAGGACCTTCACACCAAGCCAAAAGGTCACCTTTATTGGCATGACTCTTTACTCCCGCACGATGAGGGTGTGTTTAACCCCTCAGTGCGTGGACAGCATTCTTCTTCTCCTGCAACAATTCCAGTTGAACGCGTTGGTGAAAGTACAAACATTCCAACAACGGATGGGCATGCTCGCAGCGGCCTGCGTTAGGCCTGCTGTCTTTAAGACCACTACAGGTGTGGTTCAACATCCTCCACTTGGATGCCAAGCAGGATCCAGAAACACCACCATTCGAGTGACAAGGGCGTGCTACTCTACTCTGCATATTATGTATGCGTAACTGGCTGTAAGGGAGTCAGGCGCAGGAGAGCAGAAGTTGGGTAGCCAAAGGAGCCTTTTATTTCTGCGAACAAAAACACACAGCACTAAGAACATTAAACACAATATGGGTTGACATAACCCAGCGCAAACCAGTCTAGCGTGCACATACACGAAACAACAAACAATTCCACACGCAGACATGGGGGGGAACAGAGGGTTATATGCATGTCTAATACTGAGGGAATTGAAACCAGGTGTGTAGGAAAACAAATAGAAAAATGAAAGGTGGATCGGCGATGACTAGATAGCCGGTGACGTCGACCGCCACCCGAACAAGGAGAGGAACCAACAAGGAGAGGAACCAACTTCGGGCGGAAGTCGTGACACTGCAACCGTGGAGGAAGAGAACCTACCTGACTACAAGTGTCCTTGCTGTCTGTCAAGGCAGGAAGTAGTGACGAACAATGTTTCACTAACAGGCTGAAGAGCAGTGTGACAATACAGGACTGTATGTGGAGAGTGGTGCCCCAGCTAGAGGAATGAGCACATCAACAGTTTACCTAGCCCTGAAACACTTTCTGCCTGTTCTCAGACAAACACTTCCTGATACAATCAGACAATAAATTCTACATCAACCATCAAGGGGGAATGAGGTCTTTACGGTCCCTACAGGTGGCCCAATTACTTCTGACATGGGCCCTACCACATCTGGCCTTCCAAAGAGCCATTCATCGCACAGGCAAGGGGAACGAGGTAGCAGATTTCTTGATATGGCAGCGGTTTGGAACAGCCCATGTGGACCTGTTTGCCTCAGAGCAAACATCCCACTGCTCCCTCTGGTTCTCTCTGGCAGAGACAAACAGCCCCCTGGGCATGGATGCCTTAGCCCACACATGGCCACGGGGCCTACTATATGCTTACCTCCCAACCGCCCTTATCTTAGCAACGCTGCACAGTGTCGCTCAGGCTCAGCACAGGCTGCTGCTTGTAGCCCCTAGATGGCCAGCGAGACCCTGGTTTCCAACCCTCCTCAGTCTTCTGGAGGGAGAACCATGGCAGCTCCCTCACAGATAGGACCTGCTCTCACAGTTGGACGGAAGGATATGGCATCCGAGTCCAGACCAACTACGGCTATGGGTGTGGCCTCTGAAGAGCCAGACCCTTTACCGGTCGGATGCGATGCGATCATGCTATTATTGAGACGTTACTGAACGCCAGACCCCATCAACCAGGATGATGTATGCGGATCACTGGAAAGTGTTTATTGAATGGTGCTTTACCAGGGCAGAATACCCTTTGTCTTTCTCCATGCCTGTCATACTGAGCTTCCTTTCAGTCACTATTAGACAGGTATATGCCTCAGCCATATCGGCAAACCATTTCCACATCGATTGTAAATCGTCAGGGGCCTACTACCTCATCTGCCAATTCTTACAAGGTGTCCAGCGGCTGCATCCCCCCAGGGGGGGATGCAGCCGCACGACATCCTGGGATCTGCCACTAGTGTTGGCGGCTTATACGAGCATACGGAAGAGCCGGACATAAAATGGGTGTCTTTGAAAACAGCTTTCCTCTTAGCTCTTTCGTCAGCGAAATGTGTAAGTGATCTCCACACACTGTCTATGAGTCCTGTCTGCCTACAGGACTCATAGAGACAGACGACCTAGGTGTGACCTTATGACCCATTCCAGCTTTTTTGCCTAAGGTTTTATCACCCCTTCACATCAACCAAGCCATCAAGCTGGCAACCTACTGCCCCCTCTTTTCCAGAGTGCTGAGGAGTGAGAAAATCTCCTCAGTCCGTTCCCTCAAATGCTATGGGTTGTGGATGACATCGCTCAGGCCTACAAGGGTGTAGGTCTGCCTGTTCCAGACGGTGTGATGTCCCTCTACCTGAAGTGTCGCCACATCCGGTTAATATATTTACCCAGATCATTAAGCTCTTTTCATCATCTGAAAAGCACGTCTGCTCTCGTATCCTCATCATGAGTCCATGATTCAGCTTGCCTGAATTTTACCACTCCTGTGTGGTTAATGTAGAAACAAACATTCCACAGTGTCAAGGGTCATTACAGATGCCTTGAATTAGAGAAAAGCAAGTTGGTGAAATGTTGGAGTTAACATGTTATGGAATAAACCTGTACCTTCTCTGTTTGAGCCCCCTGAATACATTTGAGAGCCTGCAGTGAGCCTACGTTTGAGAGCCTGCAGTGTGATTGGAGTGTTGATGCAGACTCCGCCTCCAGCCTTAGGGTGGAGGGCTCACTTACTGGAAGTGGGTGGAATAATTCCCACTTCCAGGCACAGACCTACCTTGACACAGAGAAGCCTTTGCACTACTGTTTTGTCTTGGCCTCTACTGTCAAAGACAGATGGCAGCCTGCCACTTTAAACAAACAGCCAAGCCTAATTTGCTCTGATCAGATATGGGGCGATAAACTTCCCACAAGTTAGCACTGGCGGAGGCGTCAGTGTGGGGGCAGCATGCATAGTCTGCCCAAGGTTCCAAATACCTAAGAAATTTAGGGCCTCTCTCCTTTCACTTTGACTAAGGCATAGATTCAATCAGATCAAGTGCTACCCGCCGACAGCCGAAATCTGCATAGCTGATGTTTTTCCACTGTGGGAGGTGTAACTGCGTTTGAGCTGTCAAATAGTTGAGCAGCTGCTCTTGATCATTGCCACAAAGCCACATCGGTCTCAGTCGAGTTAGAAGTATAGAACAAGAAAATGTAGGCTATCTATGCAATATGGCCCGAGGGGGTGTGGAATATGGCCAATGTACCATGGCTAAGGGCTGTTCTTATGTGCCTGGACACTCCCCTTAGCTGTGGTATACTGGCCATATATCACAACTACCGAGGTGCCTTATTGCTATTATAAACTGTTTACCAACGTAATTAGAGCAGAAAAAAATAGCTGTTTTGTCATACCCGTGGAAAACGGTCTTATATACCATGGCTGTCAGCCAATCAGCATCAGGCCTCAAACCACCAATCAGCATTCAGGCCTCAAAACACCCAGTTTATAAATAGAAATAATGACACTCAAATAAAAAATAATTAAACTTAATAATGAGCATTTATATCAGCCTAATAGAGGTGAAGATTACATCTCACATTCCAGTGTTCAAACTTATAAAAAAGGCTGCATGGGATTTCTCTTTTACGCGACTCCATATAGCCAATGGCAGTGTCTGCTTTAAGTGTAATGCCAGGAGCAGCTTGTGGATTTGACAGCTCTAATGCGGTTCCACCACCGCCACCGCCAACCCCAAACCAACCCCTCGCCTCTGTCTCCTTCCCTCTATCTACCACCTCCCACTCTCCTCTGTCCCCTTCCCTCTACCACCTCCCTCTCCTCTGTCCCCTTTCCTCTGTCTACCACCTCCCACTCTTCTCTGTCCCTTTCCCTTGTTCTCCCTTGCTCCTCTGTCCCCTTCCCTCGACCACCTCCCACTCTCCTCTGTCCCCTTCCCTCCCCACCTCCCACTCTCCTCTGTCCCCATCCCTCTACCACCTCCCACTCTCCTCTGTCCCCTTCCCTCTGTCTACCACCTCCCACTCTCCTCTGTCCCCTTCCCTCTATCTACCACCTCCCAATATCCTCTGTCCCTTTCCCTCTACCACCTCCCTCTCTCCTCTGTCCCCATCTCTCTACCATCTCCCACTCTCCTCTGTCCCCATCCCTCTACCACCTCCCTCTCCTCTGTCCCTTTCCCTCTGTCTACCACCTCCCACTCACCTCTGTCTCCTTCCCTCTATCTACCACCTCCCTCTCCTCTGTCACCTTCCCTCTACCACCTCCCACTCTCCTCTGTCCCCTTCCCTCTACCACCTCCCACTCTCCTCTGTCCCCTTCCCTCTACAATCTCCCACTCTCCTCTGTCCCCTTCCCTCTACCACCTCCCACTCTCCTCTGTCCCCTTCCCTCTACCACCTCCCACTCTCCTCTGTCCCCTTCCCTCTACCACCTCCCTCTCCTCGGTCCCCTTCCCTCTGTCTACCACCTCCCACTCTCCTCTGTCCCCTTCCCTTTACCACCTCCCACTCTCCTCTGTCCCCATCCCTCTACCACCTCCCTCTCCTCTGTCCCCTTTCCTCTGTCTACCACCTCCCACTCTCCTCTGTCCATTTCCCTCTGTCTACCACCTCCCACTCTCCTCTGTCCCCTTCCCTCTATCTACCACCTCCCACTATCCTCTGTCCCCTTCCCTCTACCACCTCCCTCTCTCCTCTGTCCCCATCCCTCTACCATCTCCCACTCTCCTCTGTCCCCATCCCTCTACAACCTCCCTCTCCTCTGTCCCCTTCCCTCTGTCTACCACCTCCCACTCTCCTCTGTCCCCTTCCCTCTATCTACCACCTCCCAATATCCTCTGTCCCCTTCCCTCTACCACCTCCCTCTCTCCTCTGTCCCCATCCCTCTACCATCTCCCACTCTCCTCTGTCCCCATCCCTCTACCACCTCCCTCCCCTCGGTCCCCTTCCCTCTGTCTACCACCTCCCACTCTCCTCTGTCCCCTTCCCTCTATCTATCACCTCCCTCTCCTCTGTCCCCTTCCCTCTACCACCTCCCACTCTCCTCTGTCCCCTTCCCTCTACCACCTCCCTCTCCTTCGTCCCCTTTCCTCTGTCTACCACCTCCCACTCTTCTCTGTCCCTTTCCCTCGATCTCCCTTGCTCCTCTGTCCCCTTCCCTCAACCACCTCCCACTCTCCTCTGTCCCCTTCCATCCCCACCTCTCACTATCCTCTGTCCCCATCCCTTTACCACCTCCCACTCTCCTCTGTCCCCTTCCCTCTGTCTACCACCTCCCACTCTTCTCTGTCCCCTTCCCTCTATCTACCACCTCCCACTATCCTCTGTCCCCTTCCCTCTACCACCTCCATCTCTCCTCTGTCCCCTTCCCTTTACCACCTCCCACTCTCCTCTGTCCCCATCCCTCTACCACCTCCCTCTCCTCTGTCCCCTTCCTTCTGTATACCACCTCCCACTCTTCTCTGTCCCTTTCCCTCCATCTCCCTTGCTCATCTGTCCCCTTCCCTCGACCACCTCCCACTCTCCTCTGTCCCCTTCCCTCCACCTCCCACTCTCCTCTGTCCCCTTCCCTCTATCTACCACCTCCCACTATTCTCTGTCCCCTTCCCTCTACCACCTCCCTCTCTCCTCTGTCCCCATCCCTCTACCATCTCCCACTCTCCTCTGTCCCCATGCCTCTACCACCTCCCTCTCCTCTGCCCCCTTCCCTCTGTCTACAACCTCCCACTCTCCTCTGTCCCCTTTCCTCTGTCTACCACCTCCCTCTCCTCTGTCCCCTTCCCTCTGTCTACAACCTCCCACTCTCCTCTGTCCCTTTCCCTCCATCTCCCTTGCTCCTCTGCCCCTTCCCTCGACCACCTCCCACTCTCCTCTGTCCCCATCCCTCTACCACCTCCCTCTCCTCTGTCCCCTTCCCTCTGTCTACAACCTCCCACTCTCCTCTGTCCCTTTCCCTCCATCTCCCTTGCTCCTCTGTCCCCTTCCCTCGACCACCTCCCACTCTCCTCTGTCCCCTTCCCTCCATCTCCCTTGCTCCTCTGTCCCTTCCCTCTACCACCTCCCACTCTCCTCTGTCCCTTTCCCTCCATCTCCCTTGCTCCTCTGTCCCCTTCCCTCGACCACCTCCCACTCTCCTCTGTCCCCTTCCCTCCATCTCCCTTGCTCCTCTGTCCCTTCCCTCTACCTCCTCCCACTCTCCTCTGTCCCCTTCCCTCCATCTCCCTTGCTCCTCTGTCCCTTCCCTCTATCACCTCCCACTCTCCTCTGTCCCCTTCCCTCTACCATCTTCCACTCTCCTCTGTCCCTTCCCTCTACCATCTTCCACTCTCCTCTGTCCCCTTCCCTCTACTACCACCAATCAAATGTATTTATAAAGCCCTTTTTACATCAGCTGATATCACAAAGTTCTATACAGAAACCCAGCCTAAACCCCCAAACACCAAGCAATGCAGGTGTGGAAGCACAGTGTCTAGGAAAAACTCCAGAGAAAGGCAGGAACCTAGGAAGAAACCTAGAGAGGAACCAGGCTCTGAGGGGTGGTCAGTCCTCTTCTGGCTGTGCCGGGTTGAGATTATAACAGTACATGGCCAAGATGTTCAAACGTTGATAGATGACCAGCATGGTCAAATAATAATAATAATCACAGTGGTTGTAACAGGTCAGCACCTCGGGAGTAAATGTCAATTGGCTTTTCATAGCCGAGCATTCAGAGTTAGAGACAGCAGGTGCAGTAGAGAGAGAGAGTTAAAAACAGCAGGCCCTGGACAATGTAGCTCGTCCGGTGAACAGGTCAGGGTTCCATAGCTGCAGGCAGAACAGTTGAAACTGGAGCAGCAGCACGACCAGGTGGAATGGGGACAGCAAGGTGTCATCAGGCCGGGAAGTCCTAGAGGGGAAAGAGGTCCTCCGGGAGGGGAGGGAGAAAATGAGAGGGAACATACTTAAATTCACACAGGACACTGGATAAGACAGGATAGATAAACCAGATATAACAGACTGACCCTAGCCCCCCGACACATAAACTATTGCAGAATAAATACTGGAGGCTGAGACAGTAGGGGGCGGGAGATACTGTGGCCCTGTCCAATGATACCGCCGGACAGGGCCAACCAGGCAGGATATAACCCCACCCACTTTGCCAAAGCACAACCCCCACACCACTAGAGGTATATCTTCAAACCACCAACTTACTACCCTGAGACAAAGCTGAGTATAGCCCACGAAGATCTCCCCCACGGCAAGAACCCGAGGGGGGTGCTAGCCAGTACTCGCGCTGTAACATTCTGTATGTTTTGCAGTTGACCAATGGCTTTCTTGGGTAGGCCAGACAGGAGCGCATTAGGCAAGCCTGATAGTAATAAAAGCATGGATGAGTCTCTCTGTATCAGCCTGAGAGAGAAACGGCTACACCTTGGCAATGTTGCTCGGGTGGTATAAAGCTATTTTGGTCACATTCCTAGTGTGTGATGCCAAATTGAGTTCATAATCTAAAATAACACCTAGGTTTTTTACCTGGTGTTTTATCTTTATTGCCCGTGAATTAATATGTGCGGCCAGATTCTCTCCCTGTGCTTTGGCTCCATTTAGCTTTGTCTTATTTAGCTGGAGGAAGTTATGTGCAATCCAAGTATTTAAATCACTAATACAGTCTAATAATTTATCAGTGGAGCTGAAATCCTCTGGTGACACAAATGTAAAGTTGTGTATCGTCTGCGTAGCAGTGGAAATTAACGGTGTGCTTTCTGATAACGCTGCCACGGGGTAACATGCTGTATATAAACTGGACAGAACCGGACCCAAAATCGAACCTTGTGGAACGCAACATGTGATATGTATTTATCATTCAGTTTGAAGTGTGCTGTGTGCTGCCATATCAACTCCTTTACAGTGCCTTCATTGTAAGAGTGACATGAGGCTGACCGTGACAGCTCCAATGACTAACTGTCATTCTCTAATGACCACATAAATCTGTAATGACACATGAAACTGACAGCATGGTATGTTTGCCAGGCACTGTGTAAACGTGCCATCACCTAATGCTCTACTATCATACTATTCAACTAATGAGAGAGATATGATGATGAGTATGGTGACTGATGAGTCTATGAAAGGTACAGTATGTTTCCCAGGGTAAGCCTAAAGCCAATTTCCCCTTGTTTGTAGGCCATGCTTCGCCTGTGTAATAAAACCATGTTGCAATGATTCGCTTGAGCACATTAATGAACCTCTAAATGAACACTGGGGATGGTTACCATAGAAGCCAGACATCACAGCCCAGTCTGATGATAGGGAGAGGTTTTTGGTTTCTGACAACCTGACTACTCATAGTGTTTTGGTTAGAGCTACTGTGTAGGCTACGATGTAGTGTCACAATGATTTTAAGCACAGACAAAAAGGAGCACCAAAATAATATGTAGATAAAATGTTACATTCATATGGAAATTGCAGGGGTTGATGCACTTTGCTGCTATGAAACTATATTTTTGGTAATCTTTTTGTGTAACTAAAGTGAATGTGTGATAAAATAATTTTTCCTTACAATGTGTAATATACACTGTAGGTGTGAGGACACCGTCTATTAACCAACAAATATAAAAGTGCATCAGGAATTCTATTGGTTCAATCTGAAGTTCTAAGGACACCATGATAAAGCAGTAAAAGCTACCAGAGAGCCATTGGACTAAGGAAACCCTTGCATAAGCTAGCTATTATGTGTCATTGTCTGGAACTAATGGAGGAAATCTGTAACTCTAAACAGGAAAAATACCAGAGCAATGCAAGGTTTACTTCTACAGCCAACTTAAACTTGAAGAGACATGAAGAGACATTTTAAGATCCAAGAAAATTATACATTTTGTAAATATCAGGGTATATGTTTCTTGTCAAGTTTTTAAGAAACCACTTTCAAGCAACTAATTTTTCTGAGCACTAAAATTGGACATTTTCATATTTCCTTCAATGCTGATACGTGGTAAGGATGGCCTAAAGGATGACACTGGGAGACTCCCATCCTATAGCTCCTCCAACCAGCCTCCAGAGAGCTCTAGTCCAGGGAAAGCACTTGTGTAACAGTACCTCTGACTCAGGTTGCAATGTAGTGCCGTTTTCCCCCATAATGTGTAGCTCTCTGTAAAGACAGTGCTGACTTATGGAATGTTCTTCCAGATGTCCTCAGTTACTGCTTGCATTCCATATTCTAAGATAAAGCACACCTACCCAACCGACATGCCAGCCCACTCCATAACAACGTAAACATCTGAAAGCAGTGGGTTTTGCTTTGTGGAAGTTGTGGTCTGAACGTAAACAACAACTACAATATATGGCACTTCCCCATACCTCTAGTGGCAGTGTGTACATACTAGAGGTCGACCGATTATGATTTTTCAACGCCGATACCGATTATTGGAGGACCTTAAAAGCCGATACCGATTAATCGGCCGATTACAACAATACTGAATGAACACTTATTTTAACTTAATATAATACATCAATAAAATCAATTTAGCCTCAAGTAAATAATTAAACATGTTCAATTTGGTTTAAATAATGCAAAAACAAAGTGTTGGAGAAGAAAGTAAAAGTGCAATATGTGCTATGTAAGAAAGCTATTGTTTCAGTTCCTTGCTCAGAACATGAGACCATATGAAAGCTGGTGGTTCCTCTTAACACGAGTCTTCAATATTCCCAGGTAAGAAGTTTTAGGTTGTAGTTATTATAGGAATTATAGGACTATTTCCCTCTATACCATTTGTATTTAATTAACCTTTGACTATTGGATGTTCTTATAGGCACTTTAGTATTGCCAGTGTAACAGTATAGCTTCCGTCCCTCTCCTCGCTCCACCCTGGGCTCAAACCAGCAAAACAACAACAACAGCCACCATCGAAGCAACATTACCCATGCAGAGCAAAGGAAACAACCACTGCAAGGCTCAGAGTGAGTGACGTTTGAAACGCTATTAGCACGCACTAACTAGCTAGCCATTTCACTTCGGTTACACCAGCCTCATCTCGGGAGTTGATAGGCTTGAAGTCATAAACAGCGCAATGCTTGACGCACAAGGAAGAGCTGCTGGCAAAACCCACGAAAGTGTTGTTTGAATGAATGTTTACGAGCCTGCTTCTGCCTACCACCACTCAGTCAGATACTTAGATACTTGTATGCTCTGTCAGATTATATGCAACGCAGGACACACTAGATAATATCTAGTAATATCATCAACCATGTGTAGTTAACTAGTGATTATGATTGATTGTTTTTTATAAGATAAGTTTAATGCTAGCTAGCAACTTACTTTGGCTTACTGCATTCGCGTAACAGGCAGTCTCCTTGTGGAGTGCAACGAGAGAGAGGCAGGTCGTTATTGCGTTGGACTAGTTAACCGTAAGGCTGCAAGACTAGTTCCCCGGGCTGACAAGGTGAAAATCTGTCGTTCTGCCCCTGAACAAGGCAGTTAACCCACCGTTCCTAGGCCGTTATTGAAAATAAGAATGTGTTCTTAACTGACTTGCCGAGTTAAATGAAGGTATAAAATCGGCAAATCGGCACCCAAAAATACCAATTTCCGATTGTTATGAAAACTTGAAATCGACCCTAATTAATCAGCCATTCCGATTAATCGGTCAACCTCTAGTACATACAGTATCTACCTCCATCACTACAGTATTTCATATTTTCTCATCTTATTTCTCGTTTTTTTCCCCCAGTAATACATTGCTAGTGTTGGGTTTTGAGTTTGCGAGAAAGGCATTTCACTGTACTTGTGCATGTGACATTAAAGCTTGAAACTTGAAATACCTTTGTCAGATAAAACTGCGAAACTAAGAATTGATGCTATAGCTAGGTATCAAGAGGAAACTGACCGAACAATTCAAAAACTCCCCACCTTATGCTCTACAACTGGACGGTAGTTGTGAGGCCCGAGATGCATTGACTTTTGTTCGTTACATGTCGGAGAATGCAATTCACAAAGACATATTGTTCAGTCTCACGATTCCCGAGCATGAATCGGCACAGGGGATGTTCAGTGCGCTGCATGGCTATATTGATGATTAACAGATTCCATGGGATCGAATGGTGGGCTTTTGCACAGATGGGGCTCCATCTATCACAGGACGGCAGGCCGGCCTCTGCACTCTAGTTATGAATGTGTCTCCTTCTGCTAGATGAACACATTGTATGAACGCACTGAGCTATTATGGATAACATTTGTTTCCATTTGTTTTGGACACTGCTGTTACTCGCTGTTTATTATCTATGCATAGTCACTTCACCCCTACCTACATGTACAAATTACCTCAACTAACCTGTACCTCCGCACACTGACTCGGTACCGGTACCCCCTGTATATAGCCTCGTTATTATTATGCTATTGTGTTACTTTTTATTATTTTATACTTTAGTTTATTTGGTAAATATTTTCATAACTCTCCTTGAACTCCACTGTTGGTTAAGGGCTTGTAAGTATGCATTTCACAGTAAGGTTTACACTTGCTGTATTCGACGCATGTGACAAATAAAGTTTGATTTGATTTGATACACCGAGAACAACTGGTAGCAAAAGAGCTGAGCGCAGAACTTTGAGATGTGCAGCAGGTAACTTCAACATGCATCAAGCACACCCATCTCATTAGTGGTTGTGAGATAAAATAAATGATGTCAGATGATGGTGAGTTGAGAAGACAATCAGAAATGCTGTTAGAATGTTTTGCAATTGACTGCCATAGCCCCAACGAAAAAAACGAAACATTGGCTGTTAATTACACCATTTTTTGCTTACATGGTTGGGTCCGCACAAATGTTCAGATATCAAAATGGGGTCGTGAGCCAAAAAAGTTTAGGAAACCCTGACGTATGTGTATATATATCTCTGTGTTTTTTAGTACCAAAGTGTGCATTGGAGTGGGACAGAGTATTTTTTCTGTATGTAAATCTTTGAATGTTTGAGGTGGGGAGATTGTCTCTGAGTGTACATGAGTGAACAAGTGCAAGAGGATGGTGTGTGGCTGGGGATCTGCTCCCACCTCTATTGATTGGAGGCCAGCAGCACATAGCCTTATTCTCATTTAGGGTGTGACGTCGGTGGCAGTGCCAGGGGCAGTTTCTCAGGAAACGACTTGCAGATGCAACTGGCTAGCTGGGCCTCCCATAACTCTGTTCCTGGAACTGAACAGCCACCGGGTGCCCTGAAAACAACACAGCACACAGTTTAGTACAGTACACAGCACTGTTTGATCAGAGGGAGTTTTTACTGTGTTTGTGAGCATTTTACTTTGTCTAACTAGCATATTATGTTGTAGCATGTCTGCCATGCCATAACATGTTTTGCATGAGAATTGTAGCTGTGCGTAATGAAGGTGATGAAGTGTCCTACTGTAGTGTACAGTAACACACCTTTCATTGCATGGTATTAGTGTGTTGTGTTATCTGCCTGTCATCTCTCCCTGAGGCAAAAACATAGTCCGTGAGTAAACGTCTGACAATTCCATATGCTCATTGTAGGTGGGCTTACTCATTGTGTCAATGTTTCATAAGAATATGTTATCAAAGATAGTAGAGGGTAATAAAGGGATATTTAAGATTGTGCTATCTGGTGTGTTGTAAAGTCTATTGTCACAGTCCATGAATAATCAGTTGTGCTGCCCATTGATGGTAACAGTCCAGATATGAAAAGGAGTTTCCAGAAAAAGGTTATTACAGTGTTATTGGAGTACGCAGTGGAATCCTCCGGTGGCTTGTTTCAATTTGCCATGTGGTAGAAACAGGCATGCTGGTTCCATTCATCTTTGTAGAGCAATTGAGACATGAGGTAGAAACTCAAAAACACCCCTTTTTAAAAAGCATACTGTCTGAGCATTTGCCAAATGTTAACTAACACTGTTATATAATAACAGCAATCGGGGGAGAAGGACGAAGGGAGAAGGGACTTGGTCAGGGAGGTGACCAAGAACCCGATAGTCCCTCTGACAAAGCTCCAGAGTTCCTCTATGGAGATTTGAGAACCTTCTAGAAGTACAACCATCTCTGCAGCACTCCACCAATCAGGCCTTTATGGTAGAGTGGCCAGACGGAAGCCACTCCTCAGTAAAAGGCACATGACAGCCAGCTTGGAGTTTGCCAAAAGGCACCTAAAGACTCTCAGACCACGAGAAACAAGATTCTAAGGTCTGATGAAACCAAGATTGAACTCTTTGGCCTGAATACCAAGTGTCACATCACGTGAAGCATGGTGGGGGCAGCATCATGCTGTGGGGATGTTTTTCAGAGGCAGGGACTGGGAGACTAGTCAGGATTTAGGGAAAGATGAACAGAGCAAAGTACAGAGATCCTTCATGAAAACGTGTTCCAAAGCGCTTAGGACCTCAGACTGGGGAAAAGGTTCAACCCTAAGCACACAGCCAAGACAACGCAGGAGTGGCTTCGGGACAAGTCTCTGAATGTCCTTCAGTGGCCTAGCCAGAGCCCGGACTTGAACCCGATTAAACATCTCTGTAGAGACCTGAAAATAGCTGTGCAGCCACACTCCCCATCCAACCTGACAGAGCTTGAGAGGATCTGCAGAGAATAATGGGATAAACTCCCCAAATACAGGTGTACCAAGCTTGTAGCGTCATACCCAAGACGGCAGGGTAGCCTAGTGGTTAGAGCGTTGGACTAGTAACCGGAAGGTTGTGAGTTCAAACCCCCGAGCTGACAAGGTACAAATCTGTCGTTCTGCCCCTGAACAGGCAGTTAACCCACTGTTCCCAGGCCGTCATTGAAAATAAGAATGTGTTCTTAACTGACTTGCCTGGTTAAATAAAGGTAAAATAAAAAATAAAAATAAAAAGACTCGAGGCTGTAATCACTGCCAAAGGTGCTTCAACTAAGTACTGAATAAATTGTCTGAATACTTATGTAAATGTGATATTTCAGTTACTTATTTTTAACAAATCTGCAAAAATTTCTTTACCTGTTTTTGCTTTGTCATTGTGGGGTATGGTGTGTAGATTGAGGAGGGGAAAAAACTATTTAATCCATTTCAGAAGAAGGCTGTAACATAACAAAATGTAGAAAATTCAAGGGGTCTGAATACTTTCCCGAATGCACTGTATATCTATAGGTTACTTACTTGAGGACATACTCAGGCATCAGCCAATTTCAATTGACAGTTCACTATCTGAACATGAGCATGAATCACATTACAGAGGGTGAAGCAGCAGTTGCTTCAGTAATAATTGCTTGTAGATGACAGACCTGTACTCCTTCAAACCATATATGCTACTACTTCCTTCCAGAGTATGTGAGCGGAGCTGGAGCGGAGCTAGGAATGGACCATGTCCGATTTCACTGGAGCTCAGAGAGAGTTTCCTAAATGCTGGAATGTGAGCCTTCTCGCTTGATCCAATTTCGCTCCAGTAGCGCTCCAAGTCACGAGCTCATGGCATGCCCGGCCCAGCATGCAATTGTATTATACTTGTGTACTGCTATAGGCTCCCGAGGAAGGCCCCTAAGATTCTTTGACAATTTTTAGGGCCTTCCTCTGACACCGGCGGGTATAGAGGTCCTGGATGGCAGGAAGCTTGGCCCCAGTGATGTACTGGGCCGTACGCTGGGCCGTTCCCTCTGTAGCGCCTTGCGGTCAGATGCCGAGCAGTTGCCATACCAGGCGGTGATGCAACCAGTCAGGATGCTCTTGATGGTGCAGCTGTGGACTTTTGAGGATCTGAGGACCAATGCCAAATCTTTTCAGTCTCCTGAGGGGGAATAGGCATTGTTGTGCCCTCTTCACAACTGTCTTGGTGTGTTTGGACTAGAGGTCGACCGATTATGATTTTTCAACGGCAATATGGATACCGATTATTGGAGGACAAAAAAAGCCGATACCAATTAATCGGACAATTTTTAAAAATGTATTTGTAATAATGACATTTACAACAATACTGAATGAACACTTATTTTCACTTAATATAATACATCAATAAAATCAATTAAGCCTAAATAATGAAACATGTTCAATTTGGTTTAAATATGGCAAAAACTAAGTGTTGGAGAAGAAAGTAAAAGTGCAATATGTGCTATGTAAGAAAGCTAACGTTTCAGTTCCTTGCTCAGAACATGAGAACATATGAAAGCTGAGTCTTCAATGTTCCCAGGTAAGAAGTTTTAGGTTGTAGTTATTATATGAATTATAGGACTATTTCCTTCTATACCATTTCTATTTCATTAACCTTTGACTATTGGATGTTCTTATAGGCACTTTAGTATTGCCAGTGTAACAGTATAGCCTCTGTCCCTCTCCTCGCTCCTCCCTGGGCTCGAACCAGCAACACAACGACAATTAGCGCGCGCTAACTAGCTAGCCATTTCACTTCGGTTACACAAGCCTCATCTCGGGAGTTGGTAGGCTTGAAGTCATAAACAGCCCAATGCTTGACGCACAAGGAAGAGCTGCTGGCAAAACGCACGAAAGTGCTGTTTGAATGAATGTTTACATGCCTGCTTCTGCCTACCACCGCTCAGTCAGATACTTAGATACTTGTATGCTCAGTCAGATTATATGCAACGCAGGACACGCTAGATAATATCATCAACCATGTGTAGTTAACTAGTGATTATGATTATGATTGTTTTTTTATAAGATAAGTGTAATGCTAGCTAGCAACTTACCTTGGCTTACTGCATTCGCGTAACAGGCAGTCTCCTTGTGGAGTGCAACGAGAGAGAGGCAGGTCGTTATTGCATTGGACTAGTTCACTGAGCTGACATGGTGAAAATATGTCGTTCTGCCTCTGAACAAGGCAGTTAACCCACCGTTCCTAGGCTGTCATTGAAAATAAGAATGTGTTCTTAACTGACTTGCCGAGTTAAATGGTATAACATTAAAAAAAAAAAATATTGCCAAATCGGCGCCCAAAAATTCAGATATGAATTTAGTTATGAAAACTTGAAATCGGCCCTAAATAATCGGCCATTCCGATTAATCGGTCGACCTCTAGTTTGGACCATGATAGTTTGTTGGTGATGTGGACACCAAGGAACTTGAAGCTCTCGACCTGCTCCACTACAGCCCTGTCATTGTGAATGGGGGCGTTCTTGGACCTTGTTTTCCTGTAGGCCACGATCACCTTTGTCTTGAGGAAGGGGTTGTTTTCCTGGCACCAGACTGTCAGGTCTCTGACCTCCTCCCTATAGACTGTCTCATAGTTGTCGGTAATCAGGCCTTTTTACCAGAGCGGTTGGAAAGGACATGGAGTGCCCGCTGTGAGCGATGAGCAGGATTTTCTAAACACTCAACTGCACTCACATACTCTGCTTCCTCCACTCATTCCTTAGAAACCATGTTCTGTACACTTCAGTGTTGCCCTTCACTGTAGAACACCATGTTCCACAAAAGATGAGTGTGTATTATATGTTATGTCAGGCACACAATGCAGAGAGAAAGTCATGTGTTCGTCTTAGACTGCAGGATCAACACAATAGCTGCAGCATGTTAGGTTAAGGTTGTGTGTGGGTGCTGCTACTGTAGCAGCACTTGAGTTGAGTCTGTCATATGGAGGTTACTGCTTCCAGTAAACACTATGTTCACTTTTCATTTCCTTAGCAGTATTATCTCACTATCTTTGACCAATATTATTTGTAAGACTATAAGATGTGGGAGAGTTTGTGAAAATGATCAGAAATATAGTATTGTAATTCTTATGGCATGTATTTTGTTAACTCAACATAAAAATCCTAAGAGGTATGATCAGTCAAGCAAATGTATGTTTAGTTACTTTCCTTTAGTTACTGTTCTTAAACACGGAACCCAAATGGCTGCGCACGTGAAGCATCTTTTGCCATCGTGCATAAATTAAATTTGTGCCCCCACACCAAACGCGATCACAACATGCAGGTTAATATATCAAAACAAACTCTGAACCAATTACATTCATTTGGGGACAGGTCGAAAAGCATTAAACATAGATGGCAATTTAGCTAGTTAGCTTGCACTTGCTAGCTAATTTGTCCTATTTAGCTAGCTTGCTGTTGCTAGCTAATTTGTCCTGGGATATAAACATTGAGTTGTTATTTTACCTGAAATGCACAAGGTCCTCTACTCCGCCAATTAATCCACACATAAAACGGTCAACCGAATCGTTTCTAGTCATCTCTCTTCCATCCAGGCTTTTTCTTCTCTTGACTTTATATTGCGATTGGCAACTTTCATAGATTAGGTGCATTACCGCACTGACCTCGTTAGTCTTTCAGTCAACCACGTGGGTATAACCAATGAGGAGATGGCACGTGTGTACCTGCTTCTATAAACCAATGAGGAGATGGGGGAGGCAGGAATGCAGCGCGATCTGCATCAGAAATATTTTAGCCCTTGGCGTCGCAGACGCTTGTTGGCGCGCGCGAGCAGTGTGGGTGCAATAATTGAATAACATAGATTTCTAAATGTATTTTGCAACACTTATTTTGCAACACTCCATTGCAGCCGTTTATATCTCAATACCAAAACATTTCTGGGTTACAATTTAGTACCTTACTGTGATTGTTTTCAATTAAAATGGTAAAGAATAAACCAAAATAGCTTCTTAACAAAAAGCAATTTCTCAAGCAAGAATTTTGCTATGACTATCTACGACTGTCTAATGTCACCAGGAATGCCAAAATTCCATCCCACCAAAACAGGCTGAACTATCAGGCGATCTTTTCAAACAGCTCTTACACTAAAAGGGCATCATTATCATTTCACAGTATTATTCCAACCTCAGTGTGGAAATATATATAAAACATAGGAAAATCACAGTTTTGGCTGCACTGGGCCTTTAAATTGAACTTTGTTTCTGAGTTTGAATATGTATGAGTAGTGTTTTAAGGCTGTTGTTAGTGTGCACAAAACAGAGTAGTCTACAATCAATTTGGAGCTGGATCAACTATTAACAGTATTAGGCAGTGGCATACTGTACAGTGTTCATTCTTGTTTGCATTGACAGACCTGCCTATTGTGTTGCGATCACACCAACTTGTGGTTTGTGTTGCTCAATAGAGGTTATTATACAGATAGAACTCATTGTTCTTATAGCATTGACAGTAAACCCTACTCATATATGTGTAATCACGCATGCAGGCATAGACACACACACTTTATTGCGGAGACAGATGTTGACAGTGAGTCTTTGAGTCATGTAGGTGAATACCCTGGACCACGACAGGGCCCAGTGTAGGCCATGTTGACACAGCTGTCGGAGACTCGCTGGACTGTGTGTGGAGAGTGTGTTGTGTACAGTTGTGTACAGAGCCGGGACTGGGGAGCTGTCTGGACATATCAGATATGTGAGAGATCTCACTCCACATGCTCTCAAAAGGAAAGAGGCAGCACGTCTCATGTAGCTAAAGCTTCACGTGACTATTTCATATTTCGATTAATGATCATGAGATTATTATGTTCCAGCCATTATTATGAGCCGTTCTCTCCTCGACAGCCTCAACTACTTAGTAAATAGAACGCTGAAAGTGCATAAAGATGTCGGCCCCCATGTACTTACCAAAAAGGCATCGTTTGCTAAGTTCGCCGTATTGTACATTGCTCTCTATACATTATCCAAATTCTATCTCCAAGACGCAGCAATTTGAAAAACCAAAAAAGGAGATTGTGTTGATTTACTGGAACATTGATGATTTACTGGCACATTGAACATGTCGCACACCGTAGTTTAAGATCTCTGTGGGTAGTACTTAAAACAATGACGTCATACCTGAATTCCTCCATCGTTATGCACCTTCCCTTTGGAATGTATCCTTTTACATGGGTGTTTTTGCCTGGGTCAATCAACGCATAGGGCTGTGATGATTAAGGAATTTTGGATGACGGTAATTGGCCAGCCAAATGACCATGGTCACCGTTACTAATAACTGTTGAAATTAGTTTTTTTTTTGTGCACATTTTCTCCTCTCCTCCACTCCTGCAGCTATTGAAGCCATATAAATAGTGAGCTGCTGCTGCATTGTGGGGTGCGTTGCTTAGGCAACTGAAGATTCCTTTGCTTGTTTCAGGAATTATTAAGAGTCCATGTTACGGCAGAAACGGACTCAAATTCACAAATATTGTCCCGTCTTCAGTCAACAGTTCCACACATGTTTCTTCTTCTATAATTTTAAAACGGTTATGGCGGTTATTTATGATGGTCTTCATCCATAACCGTTGGTTGCACGGTTATACGGTCATTGCGCCAGCCCTAAAACTACACATATTGATCAGTAGCTATAAATGACTGATAATGATATACAAAAGACAACATGATTATAGTGCATAAATATAATAAAGTGCGTCATTCCCCAGCCTTGAACATTGCGAGCTTCACAACGAAAAGTCTAACCTTCCTAAGCTTATCCATGGGCTTACATACAGTAGGTGTTTGATCATTGTTGGGCTCCTGAGTGGCACAGTGGTCTAAAGCACTGCATCTCAGTGCTAGAGGCGTCAATACAGACACCCTGGTTTGAATCCAGGCTGTATCACAACCGGACGTGATTGGGAGTCCCATATCGTGGCGCGCAATCGACTCAGCGTTGTCTGGGTTTGGCCGGTGTATGCCGTCATTGTAAACTATAATTTGTTCTTAACTGACTTGCCTAGTTAAATAAACGTTAAATACATTTTAAAAATGTAAAAATCCTGCACACATACACTATGAAGCAATTTATTTCATAAGACTATGCACTGGTGAGAAATTCATACCGTACATTGCATGGCATTTTTGAAAATGGCAAAGGTGCTGGAGATGGAAGTAGTATCCGATAAGATAAAATGTTCAATGGTCTAATGTGCATTGAGACTAGCTGTGGATTGACAATAGATTTAAAACAGAGAAACAAAGAAAAAACCCAGTACTTTGGCAATTTAAAAAAAATCACTTCTTAATTCTTGGTGTGACAGATATTTATCCTAAGGGCTTAAGAAACTCCCACACATTTTGGTACTCAACTAAGTGTTCTTTAAAAACCATGGCTCTTTAATTAGCTACCCCTCCTTATATTAAGCTACCAAAAGTCAATAAAAGAAACATAATACCATATAAAAATAAAGCTTTTATTAAAATGTCAAAGCCATTTTCCATTTAAAAACCACTGAAATGCTGACAAAGTAATTTAAGTAAAGTCATTCTGATGAATAAGTTACACAGGTCTTTGGCATGCCGATGACATGCACATCTTTAGTTACAGCAAACAGCACAACATGTCACGCTGCCAATGATATATTCAGAGCTTAGATGTTGTAGCAAGACCAACATTCTATTATAAAACAATATACAATAACCCTGTTGCTTCACATGTCAGTTCAAAATGTTCTATTTTTATTAAGATTTCAACAACAGAATTCTTAAGATGATCTTACTTTTCATTGTGTTATACAATATCAATTAATAGAAGACGGCTAAAATGATTAAGAGAACAGCATAAACACACATGGGCTAGACCGTACCCATGCCAAAATTATGCCATTTTTGTGTGTCTGTCATCTGTACAACAACTTCAAAAAGGCTGCTTTATCTTCTTCAGTAAAACACACAGTGAATATTCATCGTATTTATAACAGGTACAGTAGTACCAATATAATATATACACAGGGACTTTGGTGCAGAATATAAAAACATACAACAAAATGCAACTATAGTTTAGAATAAACCATATACATCCACATGTCGCTTTGGTCACATCAAAATAAATAAACAATCAATTCACAAATTTATCCCTGATAAACCTGCTACAAAAATAAATTCTGATAGCTGCTACACCGTTACATTCAACCTTTAAAGCCATATTCACCTGTGAATTGTGTATAACTCGCCAAACATGACAAAATATTCATATTTATAGAACAATAATTAAATGATTTCCTTTTTGATAGAGGAGAAATGCAATAGCCACAATGACTGGTATTCCAGTTGCGCTGCAAGCTTGTCAGCAGGACAATGCATTAGTAAAAGCACAACAGTAAAGGCAATCTTAGCTATTCCGTAAAATCATGAATACATTCTCCATCAAAACTCCTATTTAAGGCGCTGGATCCGCCACCTCAAAAGCATTCTTGTATGGTAACCTCAAGATCTTTCACAGTAAGTCTAAATGTCCAATGCTCAGACTCTGTAAACACCATACTTGCTGAGTATAAAGCAAGAATGAAAAAATCAGCTATGTTACATTGATCACCATTGTCATCTGTGCAATTAACAGCTCTCCACTTTGCAGATGGATACAGAGCTGATCCATTACAACTTGCACAATAACACTTTCACCCAGAGGGAATGCTTGATTTAAATACTGGCACCCCTCTCAACCAAAGCTTGCACAACGATGCACATTGATGGCACAAGAGCCGAGACATGAGCTGCCTCTCCAAATTAGAGATGCTCACTGTCTGCCCACCAGTGTAGCCACTATCAGTGGACATCAATCAGTGCCACCTGTTCAATGACCAGAAATGACTTTCAGATGGCCTGTAACATTAGCAACTTCTGCTAAGTTGGGGTAGTGAAGCCCCACTGGCTACATCTCCAACCCCTTCCCTTTCGATAAAACACCAGTTGGTTCAATCCTCAGTGTCAGGCTGGACCCCTAGCATGATGTGGAGCTCTTCAGCCGAGTAGCCCAGAAGATTCTGCAAGTCACAGACGAAGCGGTAGACGTATCGCTTGCCCGAGGTCTTGTGGATGATGTTCTTGTCGTAGTAGTATCGCAGGCCACGGCTCAGCTTCTCGTAGTTCATCTTGGGCTTGTTCTTCCTGCGGCCCCAGCGTCTAGCCACCTGGAAGAGGAAGGAGAGAATGATAAACACCAATGGAAAACAGAGTCTTACACTACATCTTGATGTCTTCTGATGGCTCTTTTGTTGAAGACTTTTTTAGTCCTGTAAACTAGAGGTGTTGCCAATCTCGTCATACTCGTATTTGTAATTGTATTAATATTTATTTAAGCTACTCAGTAAGTACACAAACAAAAACAAACATATGTCCTCAGCAAAGTATAACTAATATAACTAGATTGATAGCTAGAACAACAATCACTAGCAATTCTGATTCACACACAATGTTTGTAGAAGTGGTGTAATGTGCCCTGAGATGAGTGAGAGAGACGGAGCGCCCCGTATGTCTGTCTGGGGAAATAAGTGCAGAGGGAGAACGGCTTTTTCTAATCCAATCGTTGCAGCAGGCTCAAACGATACCCTGCTTGTTTCTTACAGATGGAAGAACTAGCCAATAGTTATTTAGAGCATAAAGGGCTTCACACTTTTTGAGGGACAGAGAGATGCGTGCTGGCAGCTGACAATTACTATTTTAATTACAAAAAATACTTGTCATAATCGCATTCCGAAAATTCTCCATATCCGTTGCAATACTCTTTTTATCAGAGTACTTGGTACACCCCTACTGTAAACCCTTGTGGCTATCTCCTCCACAACCTGATATACACATATTGTATGAGGCCAATTGACACTCACCTCATCTGGGTCAGTGAGTTTGAACTCCCAGCCGTCTCCGGTCCAGCTGATGATGGCCTGACAACTCTTATCAGTCAGGAGCTCCAGCAGGAACTGCCACAGCTGGATAGGACCGCTTCCTGTTGAGAGGGAAAAAAAGGCATAGGAGTCAGACGGCGATCAAAAGGCATAGTTTGTGTATACACAACTGTAGTGTACTGTTTTGAACTGGAGTTAAAACTGGGGTTGACAGAGAGATAGATAGTATTTCATACAAGATGAGCTGGGTTTGACTGTGTGGGTTCATAAACTCACCAGTGAAGCCAGCCAGCACGGCAGCAGGTATGACAGGCTTTCCCAGTTCCACAGGCTCGTTCCTCTCCTGGACGTAGTCCTTGAAGGATAGGCCCTGATTCCCCAGGCTCAGGGTGCTGCTGTTGCACTCGTCCTCAAAGCTGTCGTGGGACGGCACCCTCTGGTTGTCCGCCAGGGAAGACTGGCTACCCCAGGATTGCAGCATGGACTCTGGCCCCTCAAAGCTGTCCATGCTCTCCAATGAACACAAACTCTGGTCCTGGGGCGAGACTGTAGATAAACAAAGCACAGAGATGGTTAGTTCAACTGAAACTGAATCAAGTTAAGGAAATATCACTGAATTTAAATATCTGTTGGGAATCGCTTACATGTGTTCCCTTGGAAAATGAACACTAATGAATTAACATTGATTAATAGCTTCTAGACAACAGTGAGTTGGCCTACTCACAGGCTTTGCAGAGTTGCCCTGCGTCTGGGTTGCTCCTGAGGTAGCTGACATTGACCGTGCTCAGTTGGGGCTTAGAGAACATGGAGAACTCCTGATCTCGGGTCAGCAGGGTAGTCTTGTCCGCAGTCTCAAACAGTTCTCTCAGCAGACTACCGCTGTTGTCAGGCACCTGCAGGGCACACTGGGTCTCCTCCAGACTGAAGCCTGTAAAGAAGAACATATGCCCACTTAACTGTTTTGTCTATCTGATGTTTACTTGGATTTGAACCCTCTGGTGCTCAGTATGTTTTTCTAATGGACACTCACCGACAGAGCTCATCCAGTTGGTTACTGAGGGCACAACACTGCTGAGGCTTTTGGATTCTTCTCTCTCTCGACATTCTGGAAGAAAACGGAGGATAAAGTCAGGAACCGTCAGAAATACTGTTATTTGATTTTAGAGTGTATCATTTACCTAAGGGGTACAGTAATTCTACAGAATAAAGAAACCCTTTCCACCTGAATACAAAAAAAACTGACGACTCCACCTATTCTTTCCCCCATCTTCCTTCCTCACAAATACCATCTGACAAAAAAATTCCACTGTTACCTTTCATCATCTGGTCCAGGTGCTCCCACAGGATGTCGCCCACAAAGTCTGGGGCCAGGTCCAGGAAGCTCTCCTTGCCCAGGTCACACAGCTCCTGGCCGTTCATGTCAAACTTAAAGAAGTGGACGTTGGCCAGGCTGAACTCACTGGCTGCCCAGTGGAGCCACTGCATCACGTGCTGCTTGGTCCACTTATGGGGGTCTGTGAAAGCGAGGAAGAAAAAATATATGGCTTAATATACAGCCATTTTAAATTACTAAAAAGTTCATTCACAATTCCATGGAAACGTCACCAAAATCCACCAGTCTTTGACTTGATTTTAGTTAACTAGGCTTACTTTTTAATGATTAAGGGACAGGCAAAATGTTTTACCAAATCTCAATTTTTGATGTAAATGGCATGTTATAGAAGAGTCCAGACACAGTTTTTTTTTTCCGATTTCACTTGGTTTTGAGAAACTTACCCCACCAGCAATATACTTCATTATTGCTTGTTCTGCAGTATAGATAAACATGAACAAATAAGTCATTTTCCGAAACGGGCGATACTTTTCTGTGTGCGAGCATTTATGTATTTTTTGATTCCCATTGTGGTGACACGAGAAATGAGAAAGCATGTGCATGCTCGCACATGGAAAAGTATCGTCTGAGTCCAATAAAATGGAATATAAAGTTGTGTATAAAGTTTGGAATTACACAATTTCATGTGTATAACATCTAAAGACCTGCATCACTATGCTGAGAGCTTTGCCATTTCTAAAAGGGGATATTTGGGTGTTTTTGGAGCCTTTGTTCATGTTTATCTGTTGCTCCCATATTGCAGAATGAGCAATGAGGAAGTCTATTGCTGGTGGGGAGCTCTCTTTCTCCAAACCAAGTGAAATTGCAAAGAAAGTGTCTGGATACTTCTATAACATGCTATTTACATCAAAAATAGAGATTTGGTTAAAAAAGGTGAACCTGTCCTTTAAAGAGGGGAAGAAAAGAAAAATACTTAAACACTCAACAAGTGGGAATATGTCAATCAAACATGGTGTTAACGAGTAAGAATCAGGAGTTAATCTATTGTGGAAGCTGGAGTAAGTGCAAAGCTTTCGAAATGAGCCCAAAATGACTGACTTCCAAACCAGTTCAATATTAGCTAGGAAATGAGCAAATTGTCATCCTTGTAGAAAACATTTCAATAGAAATGAAGAAAAAGGGAGGACAATGAGACTGAGCAGGTGTAGAAAGTGACTCACTGTTGGAGATGCCACAGCAGCGTTGGACCTTGGAGAAGCCACTGAAGCTGTCCTTCAAGGCCTGACTCATCACTGCCTTACTGCACGGGGTCAAAAGTGGAACAGAGCAAGGGCCCATGTCTGGAGAGTTTACAAAAACAAATGTTTGATTACTCTATTAATCAACCTTTCTAGACCTTTCTTATGTAATAACATTGCTTTAACAGTGTGATAATTGTTTAAAGACCCAAATCAGTAAAAAACACACATTTCCTTTGTGCCTGCGTATGTGATTACACATATATGAGCAGGGTTTACTGTCAATGCTATAAGAACTTTGCCTTTTAGAAATGGCAAAGCTCTCAGCATAGTGATCTGTATAATAACCTCCATTGCGCAACACAAACCACAAGTTGGTGTGATCTCAACACAATAGGCAGGTCTGTCAATGCAAACAAGAATGAACACTGTACAGTATGCCACATCCTAATACTGTTCATAGTTGATTCAGCTCCAAATTGGTTGTACACTACTCTGTTTTGTGCACACTAACAACAGCCTTAAAAACACTACTCATACAAACTCAGAAATAAAGTTCAATTTAAAGGCCCAGTGCAGCCAAAACTATGATTTCCCTGTGTTTTATATACATTTACACACTATGAGGTTAGAATAATACTGTGCAATTTTGAAAATTATGACGATGCCCTTTTAGCGCAAGAGCTGTTTGAAAAGATCGCCTAAAATGTCAGTCTGTTTAGGTAGGATGGAGTTTTGGCATGCCTGTGACATCACCAGGTGTTAAATTAATTAATAGACCAATAAGAAAGAGGTCCAAACCACTCTGCCAATAAAAGCTCGTTTTCAGTTTTCCCCTCCCCACTCAGACCACTCCCAGCTAAATTCTTGCTTGGGGAAATTGCTCTTTGCAAAGAAGCTATTTTTGTTTCATTTTAATTCAAAACAATTACAGTAAGGTACCTAATTGTTACCCAGTAATGATTTAATATTGAGATTGAAAAAAAACCCAGCTGCATTGGGCCTTCAAAAAAAATCTAAATAGGGTTCAGACAATTTAAGTGGGCTAGCTGCCATGCAACCGGATGAGCTTGATTAACAAAGTTTGGGTTATGGATAATTGTTAACCACAAATAAACACCTGTTTTTCTGTTAATCATGAATTAAAACAGTTTGTATGCCAGCAATCACTACATTGTTAACTTTGTCACCTCATGTCTCGCAAATAATCTTCCTAATAGAGTTTGGTCTAACTTTGGCCTGGGGTGATTAGTTGGTATTGGTGTTATGAAAGTGTTTTGGTGTAAAGTAGAAGGCTAGAGTGATGTGGCACTCATTGGTAGGTTGTGGTGGTGGCGTACCATGTGAGACACAGTTGAAGCCAGAGGGCACCTCCTGAAAAGACTGCTCATCGTCTGAGGGGAGGAAGTATCCCGAGAACAGAGACATGGGATCTTCAAAAAGATCGAACGCTGCCTGCCGCTGTGGAGGACAAACACATAAAAAACAACATACTGTTAGTTTAAATTAAAAGACACAAAACATGTATTTTGCCTGATGATTTGAGAAAGCCCCATTCTACTGTATGTCTACATAATTGGATATATTAGGTGAGACAAGCATCGTCCTGAACGGATGACCAACACCTGATCACTCACAGATACTGTGAATCATTTAGGAAATACCTTATTCACTTCTTTAGACGGAGTCACATAAAGTGAGATAAAAGACAAAAGATAACAGAGCAGGCAAAGTATTGACAGAAACAACTCTGTATGTGGGCACTCCCTTTCAGTAGAGCCAATCTGTCATCATTAGTCAAACACATCAGGCCTTTCTCATTCTCCCAGCTAAGCCTGGCCCTGAACCGCTGGGAGAGGATGACCATACATAGTCTTCCTGTTCCGTAGCAGAACTAGAAACTCCCCTTGATGCAGCTGGCAGCAGTTCAGCTCTGAGGGTTTATAACACAGCGTAGGCTGTTGCTTTTTGAGAGAAAAAAACTCTACCCCCTCCTCCCTCTATCCTTCTCTCTCCCTTTTCACTCTCTCTCGTTCCCCCTCTTCAAATCAGGTTAGACAAACCAGGCTCTTCTTCACAATTCTATTAGGTAAAAACAAGCCCTTTTAAGATGAGCTCTGCTTGAATCTGCACTGTACCCATCTCAGCATTTTACAGTTGCTGATGAGACTTCTTATGACGTTATACAACCAAGCCGCACATGAAACGTTAACAAATCATTAGGACATCTATAGTAAAGATGTACGCTAAAGTGCCATTTGTGCACCTGACTAATACAGTAAGGCACAATGATTTTTTATTCAAATAACTCCCCACAAAACATCATCCTTTTTTATCCATAAACTGTTTAATAGGCTGGCACAAACAGGTCCCTCAATGTCTTGAGAGCCTTTTTTCTTGCTAGTTACCAAGGGGACCAATTGAGTTAGTGGCCATAGAGAAGGTGGAAAGACTGGGAGCCTCTCCTCCATCAGCTTCCCAATTATCTTCACATTTAATATGCCTGGCTTTGTCCTCTTACTTTTCATTTATTATTTTATGGTTAAAGTTATGGGGAGAGGAATAGCAGACTCAAGTGTGCTGCAACACACAGGATTTAAAAATACATCTCTGCTGATATTTGATATTTGGAATCCGTGCTTTCTTAACTCCCCAATAGCCTTGAGTGAAGGGTGCTCCAATTCCAGTCCTGGAGAGCTATTGGGTGTGCAGGATTTTGATCCAGCCTTGCAGAATCAGTTGTGATACAGTGGTCCTATATCTACTATACACAACTCCATCTCCAGCACTACGATGTATGTGATTTTCCTACTTATCTACTATATTAGATGCACAGCCTTGTGAAGTCTCACCTTGAGGCTGGAGCGATAGCCAGTGGACAAGGGGGCCACTTTGTCCATGCTGAGGTCACACATCAGTAATCTTCAGGTAAATTACAGAGAGAAACTTTATGAGCAACACTAATCACATCAGTAATGACATCACACTGAATGGAAATTTGTATGATACTGTATCTGTCTCTGAGGGTTGTAATACGTTTCTCTACAATGACAATGAATTCACATGCAACCTATAGATCAACTGTTCTCCTAAATAGCAACAACAAAATATGCAATGTATAAATATGAGAATATTACAATGTCTTATTTTATACCGAGCACATAATGGCTTAATAGTGCCTAAATTGTGTTAGTACATTATATAAATAAAGCCTGCACATTGAATTCAATATCCTAATGCATTGGCACACTTTCCAAAGCAACCTGAACACAATTGAATAAATAGGCTATTGATTTGGCTAGTTTGGGGAATTACATGTTAAAAATATATGTTTTACATTAGGCCAACAATTACACACACACTATCATTATGACATCACGAATGTCTGAGACAGAAATATTGCATAATTCTCTCATTGGTCACAAGTTTAATCGGTCCCGAAATGACTCAAGGCCCCTCATGGGGGGGTGGGGGGGGGGGGGGGGTCTTCATATTAGATTAGCGGCCACACGTTCAATAGTGATTCTATTGACATAGCCATGTAGAATAATTCGTAAAGATATATTTAATATCATATGTGTCGCATAGACCATAAGGCATGGAATGGGATTTACCGTTGGTTATTATTCCACCAGAAACAATTATCGCAAATGTCATGTAGAACAGAAACAAACTATTCAGGAAAGCAGTACAGAGTCAAATGGCACATTGTCTGGGAATAGATCAAAGAACGAGAGAAGAGACACAAATCAGGGACCTACCTGTTGAATTGATCGGCTGTTCTTCAAAACAGCAACAGTGTAACGTTAAATTGTATTCCTTTTCGATATTGAATATTTATCCTATTCAGTGTTGTATGTGCGCAAGCCTATGCTGTATTTGAGTTTTTGTACCTCCCAGATACACTGACCAGTATAAAATCAAAACAATGCACAGCCTTGTTTCTTCGTGTGTGCTTGACGAGTGTATCTAGGCAATGAGGAAGTGCAGCTTTTTTGTTGCTGTTTTCATAGCGCGCTATGTAGCTCAGTGGGAGGAGCGTGTCGTTAGCAATGGAAAATGATCATAGTGGAACATATTCAACGCGCTTTACCGGATGTAAACAGTGTTACAGTTCTGTCAAAATAAAACATTTATTAACGCTGAAAACGTGCAGAAGCCAAGCAACTCTGACGCACTTATCCAGAAATATTGTCAGGGATGAATGCTGATCGAAAACACACTCAGCTCAGTAGTTCATATTAGCCAATTGTGGAATGGCCCTGTCAATCTTATACTTTGAGGTTTCAAAGGCAGTGCCACTTGAGAATAAATAAAAAAGATGAGAAAAGTTTCCTCAAGGATATCAATCAATCAATTAACCAACAGCAATATTTTTGTTCACTGATATGTTTCAGCCTAGATCCAAAACATGGGCCAAAGAAAGATCAGGAAGTTATAGAACAAGAACATTAAGTATGGCCTGATTATTTTGTGTTGGTCTATTTAAAACTTCTTAGGGCTGCAATCCCGTTAACAGGATCGATATGACAATAGTCAGTGAAAGTGCAGGGCGCCAAATTCAAAACAACAGAAATCTCATAATTAAAATTCCTCAAACATACATGTATGTTATACCATTTTAAAGGTAATCTTGTTGTTAAACCCACCACAGTGTTTGATTTCAAATAGGCTTTACAGCGAAAGCACCACAAATGATTATGTTAGGTGACCACCAACTCACAGAAAAGCACAGCCATTTTTCCAGCCAAAGAGAGGAGTCACAAAAAGCACAAATAGAGATAAAATTAATCACTAACCTTTGATGATCTTCATCAGATGACACTCATAGGACTTCATGTTACAAAATACATGTATGTTTTGTTTGATAAAGTTCATATTTATATTTAAAAAATCTCAGTATACATTGGCGCGTTATGTTCACTAGTTCCAAAAACATTTGGTGATATTGCAGAGAGCCACATAATTTGACAGAAATACTCATTATAAATGTCGATAAATCCAATTGTTAGACATGGAAATATACATATACCTCTCCTTAATGCAACCGGTGTGTCAGATTTAAAAAAAAACTTTACGGAAAAAGCAAACCATGCAATAATCTGAGACGGCGCTCAGAAAATAAATACAATTATCCGCCATGTTGGAGTCAACAGAAATCAGAAATCACATTATAAATATTCCCTTACCTTTGACGATCTTCATCAGAATGCACTCCCAGGAATCCTAGTTCCACAATAAATGCTTGATTTGTTCGATAATGTCCATTATTTATGTCCAAGTAGCTACTTTTGTTAGCACGTTTAGTACACAAATCCAAACGCTCATGCAGGTCCATCTAAACTTCGGACGAAAACTTCAAAAAGTTATATTACAGGTCGAAGAAACTTGTTAAACTAAGTATAGAATCAATCTTTAGGATGTTGTTATCATAAATCTTCAATAAAGTTCCAACCGGAGAATTCCTATGTCTGTAGAGAAGCCATGGAACGCAGGTCGCTATCATGTCAAATGCTCATGACCAGGACCTGGCTCTCTGCCAGACCACTGACTCAAAGAGCTCCCATCCGCCTCCACAACACAGTAGAAGCCTCATTCAAGTTTCTAAAGATGGTTGACATCTAGTGGAAGCCCTAGGAAGTACAACTTTATCCATATCCCACTGTGTATTCAATAGGGGCTGGGTTGAACAGTCTACCTGGCCATGCTGCTGCTCCAGTTTCAACTTCCACCTGACTGTGCTGCTGCTCTAGTTTCAACTGTTCTGCCTTATTATTATTCGACCATGCTGGTCATTTATGAACATTGAACATCTTGACCATGTTCTGTTATAATCTCCACCCGGCACAGCCAGAAGAGGACTGGCCACCCCACATAGCCTGGTTCCTCTCTAGGTTTCTTCCTAGGTATTGGCCTTTCTAGGGAGTTTTTCCTAGCCACCGTGCTTCTCCACCTGCATTGCTTGCTGTTTGGGGTTTTAGGCTGGGTTTCTGTACAGCACTTTGAGATATCAGCTGATGTACGAAGGGCTATATAAATAAATTTGATTTGATTTTGATTTGATTTGAAACTCGACCAACCTCAGATTTCCCACTTCCTGTTTGGATTTCTTCTCAGGTTTGTGCCTGCCATGTGAGTTCTGTTATACTCACAGACATCATTGAAACAGTTTTAGAAACTTCAGAGTGTTTTATATCCAATACTAATAATACTATGCATATATTAGCAACTGGGACTGAGGAGCAGGCAGTTTACTTTAGGCACCTGTCATCCAAGCTATTCAATACTGTCCCTTGCAGCCATAAGAAGTTTTAACATCTGTATATCACAGCATTTCCCATCATGTCTGCATGAGTGGATACCTCCATCCCTAAATGATACAGTGTAAATGATATTGACTGTTGACACATCCTCCCAGACACACAACTGTGGGGGACAATGCCTGGACAATAGAGAGATGTACAGTGTGTGATGAAGTGTCACCCTTTATTCTCACCTCGACAACGAGAAAGACGGTAGGTATAGACCCCCTGCTACAAGTGAATCAGTGAATAGGGTGTATCCGTATTGTAAAAAGTGCCCTCCCCACTACTTTCAGTCAAATGTAGTTGAGAACTCTTCCAGAGGTGTGGAATTTGGTAAACCTCGTTGTGATTGGTGGGGCTTTGCTCTTATGTTCTCTATTGCTCCTCTATTGTTCCTCAAGCAAAGGGGAGACTGATGACATCAGAAATTCCCATCAGACCAACTCTTTGAATGCCCTTCACCTTGAAGTTTTTTGATGATAACATGTCTTTTACCCTTTAGTGTGTGTAATTTACTGTATTTATACTTGGGATATCGCTTTTCAATAATAAACGTTTAAAAATCACTGGAGGACGTCTTTAAATGAAACCTTTGGAAGAGAAGTTTTAGATTAGTAAAGTTTCAATGTCCAAGCTTGGTTGAGAAGGTTGTGTTTTGATTTGTAACAATTAACCTCAAAATGTGCTGTAATTATTTTGAAACATGTAGTATTTGTACATGCCAGTCTGTTGGACACATGCAGTATCTAGCATGGTTCTACAGGCCATGGACCATTTTCATCAACATAAAGTATATCAGGTGTTTAGTCAGTTCTACCTCTATGTGTGGAATGCTTTGACATATTTCAATCCATTTGGAGGATGGGGTTCATCTTTGGAATTGTACCCACGTTTCAGGTAGTAGAATAGTAGAGGGCCAGACTTTGGTAGCCTTCATTGAACATAACAGAGGGCTCAAATAAAGTGTTGCCATTTGTGTCTTAGTGAGATTGAGGTATTTCTTCTTATTATGAGGTCTGTAAGCCTGCAGTGACCACCTTTAAAAATCACACTTACATAAAAACCAGGAAAGAATAAAAGGAAATCATTTCAGAATGCTGGCACATAGCCTTGAAATTAATTGCTGATCTACAAAAGTTGTGGAGCACAGTACTAACCCTTAGAATGTCTACCTTGATATCACATTTACGCCGTTTAGCAGACACTCTTATCTAGAGCAATTAGGGAAAGGGGATACCAGTTGCACAACTCAAATGTATTTATCCAAAATGTGTCTACCGCATTTAACCCAACCCATCTGACTCAGAAAAAAGATTTGGGGCTGCCTTAATCAACATCCACAGTGCAGTTGTTGGGGGTGAACTGCCTTGTTCAAGGGCAGAACGACAGACCTTTCACCTGGTCAGTTTGGGATTCAAACCAGCAACATTTCGGTTACTGGTCCAATACTCTTAACCACTAGACTACCTGCCACTGCTTATATTATAGACATAAAACCTCACTGAAGGACGCCATGCTCCGTTTCCCCTTTTCTCTTGTATTGAAATCAACCTGTTAATTCATACATACAGTATGATGAAGATGAGGATCCCAATGACTATTGCTTAATTTCAATGGACAGCAGCCCTGTATTGAAACAGCCATGAGAGGTCAGATGACAATGAGAAATTATGTAAAGCACTCATTTTTATGTAACATCGTTCAACCAATGAAAATATTAATCTGCCCTATTGAAAACATTGTTGGGTCGCAGGGCAAGTTGCCCGGGTCTGCAAAACATGATTTAGCTTTTCATTGCACTCATTGCATCTACTGTTGCTAAGCAACTCCCAACTCCTTCTCTGTCTGTTTCAGTGCTAAATGTGAAAAGAGAGGGAGAGAGATGAAAGAGAGAGCGATGAGGGAGATAGAGATAAGGGGGAAAGAGAGATGAAGGAGAGAAAGGTATGGAGGAGAGAGAGAGGAGGAACACGAGATGGAGAAAGAACTAGGGATGGGTGTGTGCTGACTGCTGACAGGACATAGACCTGCTTTGAAAATAGTTTGTTTAAGGATGTTGATACCTGGCTGCCAATTAATCTACTGCAGATCTGGAGCCTATCACTGATTGATATAAAGAGCAGCATGTGGAAACAGTTATCTTGGAACCGTGAATCAAATTCTCTTGTGAACGCTGGCCTCCGCCCTGGTCAGTTATGGATGTTGGGAAAGACTACAAAAACAGTGGCAATGAAAGGTTTCTCATACTCACGACCAACCATCACGACCCATCACTCATCTTCATTTTTTGGTACACATAATGTCTAACAAGAGGGCAATGTATTTAATGGCGCCTACACAGAAGACCTCTCAAACTACTCCCCATAAGACATTCTATGTGTTTCCCAGATAAGCTTATCCTACAAAATCATGACACATTCTAACATGACCAACACATCACACCCTGAGTGATGCTACTTTCTTTTCAGTGTTTTTCTTTTCACGGCTTTGTTTTGGCCTCACCATTTTATTTTGCATGACTCATCAAGTTTTCTTCTTTTCTTTTCTTGGAGTATTCGCAAAGCCTGAACGATTGAGCGTCCAAGTTCAACAGAAATAAAAGCTGAGTACAGTGCACACACAGCAGTGAAATGTGCTCAGGCATCTGGATGGACAGATCCCTGCCCCACCGTCAGGCCCCCCTGGAGTGAACCCACCATGAGAAATTCCTCCATAAAATCATCTCCCAGAGTCGATCTGCTGCTTCGCTCAGAACACTGCCACTCACCGACAGAGAGTCTCTCAGCAGATGACTGCGCGGCATACCAAAATAGGAGTTTGCATATTTGTATTTTCACTGGAGTCGTTTTTCAGTCCTGAGTGCATGATGGCTTTTCCATAGAGAACGACACATGTTGAAGCTGATACTCATTGTATAGTAACGTTTCCCCTTTTTTTGAAGTTTTACTGAAGCGTTTCACACTTAAGAGGCAGTCACTGTTACCATATCGACTCCTGGAAGGATTGGTGCCACTGTGTACCATTAAAACCATTGTGTATTACATGTGGTCATGACTTAGCTACTGTATGTTGGAATCAAATGTTCCTCTCCTTACTAAATATCTCCCCTGACGAGCACTAGCCTAGTTCTCTTTAAGATCCACTGGTCCACAGAAACACAGAGACTCACCTGAGCCTAAGGCTCAATCTGTGGAATGAATGTAAGCCTAATGGGCATTGTAAAAGGTAGAGTACCAAATACATTTGAATCTTGACACTAAATCTACCTGGTCATCTGTCCATATAAAACTTTTGTTATGACTGACATCATCATCTGTGATAGAATGACCCATTTCTACATCTCCATTCGATTGACAGTTCTGTGAAAAGTACATGCAGCCATTTGTTTTTATTGGCTGGGGTTTATTTGCTTGGCTATACCTCCCTCTGTTGGTCGAAATCAACTAAAATTAGACTTTGCAAATGTATACCAGAAAAAAATTGAAATGAGCTGAGGTTTTCAGTCCAATTACTCTGCTTAATTTTATGGCTGAAATGTACATACCGGTTCACACATTTATTCATACTTATTTATGCAATAATTTGATTATCATTTGCTAAAATCATAATACTGAACTAGTCTTCAATTACAAAAATACCACATTATAGTTTAGATGGCCTTGTCTAGGGGCTTGTATGATTTGACACACTGGAGTGTACATTAAACATTTACATTAAATGTATCCAGAGATAACAATATATCCATACAGCATAAACAGTTAATAAAAAGGCTATTGACAATGGGCACACAATTCAGCCTCCAACTATACTAATACTGATATCCCAAAACATGATCTGGGCACAACAGCTTATTCAGAGCCAGCCTCCCCCACCCAGTTTTGTGTGTAAAAAAAACAAGAAGCAAAGTGAAAAAATTACGTGACCATTTTTCATGTGTAATTAGGCAGTGAAATGCGATCCCTTTCTGCAGAGAGAGAGAGGCAACCCCGAGCACCGAGCTGGAGTCAATGGCTTCCAGATTTCAATCCCAACCTCCACTGTCTAGACTCAACGTTGCTCTTTTTCTCCCTCCCTCCCTCCCTCCCTCCCTCCCTCCCTCCCTCCCTCCCTCCCTCCCTCCCTCTTGAAAACAGATTCTACACAGAACAGACTCTACACAAAACACCAAGAAGCCGGGAGGTTCGGTTCTCTGCCCCCCACTCCTTCTCTCGCCTTCTCCCTCTCTCTATTTGGGGGGAGAGAGGGATGTGAAACACATTGTGGCAGGCCAGATGTGGCAGTGTTGTCGCTCTCTCCTCACACACCACACGTGTCATCTAGGAGCGGCGAGAGTGGCGTGTCTTGGGTGCCATGGCGGGGTCACACAGACCCCCTTTTACACGGGACAGTCTAGCCCAGGTCCCTATCACTCAACACTAACCACTGGACCATTAGGCTCTACAACCTCAAAGTATCTACACATGACATAGCTACTGAAAAATGACAGAAAGTGCAATAATGTCAGCAACATTCATGCTTGGTTTATTTGAACTTTTCCTGATGACAAGACAATGGTTAATATTCCATTGAGCATAGATGTTTAATGTGGGGATGAAGCAGATATGGTGATGAATGACAACAGATCAACAGTTTTTTTTCTCATTCAACAGATCATTTGATTGTCTTCATTCAAACCAAAAGAGCTCAGATCAAGGGTCCTGTTGGTTTATCCAATAAGACATTGTACATCGGTTGTCATTGTCAATCAGCACTGTTAGCTCTCTGAGCTAAAGCCTATAATTTGCAGGCAAGATTACACATCACAGTAGGCTAGCTCTGTGAACTAACTTTTCTACACAGGTATAGAAAAACTATCTCAGACAGCAAAGTGCCATTGAGCCATCTGGGTACTTTTTCAGATAGCCAGTGTTCATTTTGCCATCTGGTAGTTGTCAATTCTGCACCACTGTACTCTGTGTGCCTCAAGCTATCTAGGGGAGGATTTTAATTCCCTAAATATTTCAATTTTGTTTGTTTAGAGGGAAGAATTCTATGTCTGCATTCTTTGTGTACTGTATAAAAGGATTGATGTTTGTTTCCATGATTTTACTAAAGTGGAACGACCTCTGCTTGGCTGTCACAAGAAAGTAAATCCTGGCTCAGTCTGCCAATATTCTGTTTACTGACTTACTGGGACAATAGATACTTGAAGGAAGGGCACATAAGTGTATCAAGCACACCTTACCTGGATGCATTGCAGGTCTGGGGCAAATTGATGTAAAATGCTTTTAAATATGTCAGGTGCACTTGATTTAGCTTTCTCAGCACAATGGAACCAATAGAATAGCCCCAAAATTATTAATTCCACCTTGTCTGCCGGTCAAGCTAAAACAAATGTACCACAAGTAATTGAAAGTACTGTATTTAAAAAATGTGCAGGCATGCCCTAATATCAGATTACAATATACACTGAGTGTACAAAACATGCTCTTTCCATGATATTTTGTAGACTGACCAAGTGAATCCAGGTGAAAGCTATGATCCCTTATTGATGTCACCTCTCCACTTCAATAATTGCAGATGAAGGATTTAAAAATAAGGATTTTTAGCCTTGAGAAAATTGAGACATGGATTGTGAATGTATGCCATTTAGAGGGTGAATGGGCAAGACAAAATATTTAAGTGCCTTTGAACGAGGTATGGTAGTAGGTGCCAGCCGCACTGTTTTGAGTGTACTAAGAACTGCAATGAGGCTGGGTTTTTCATGCTCAATAGATTCCCATGTGTATCAAGAATGGTCCACCACCCAACGGTGGACATCCAGCCAACTTGACACAACTGTGGGAAGCATTGGAGTCAACATGGGCAAGCACCCCTGTGGAACGCTTTCTATACCTTGTAGAGACCCTGCCCTGACAAATGGAGGCTGTTCTGAGGGCAAATGGGGGTGCAACTCAATATTAGCAATATGTTCCTAATGTTTTGTACACTAAGTGTACTACATGATTCAATATTGAACTATCCATCTACTGGTACATTATTGGTGGGCGGATCTTTTCGGAGTAAAAGTGCTCTTTAGATGACCATTAGATTACTCTGGTGTCTCCCATTTTGATAATGCAAATGATTATAGAGCATCTAAGAAAATATAGACAATTGCCATAAGTTGTTTTTGCACAAGCAACAAGTATAGGGATCAGAATGATTCAGGGTGTTCAAACAGAGGTGGGGTGAGGGGAAGAGGGGGAGGACGGGGCCCTTAGTGCCCATTGCATCGCCCCTGACCCAGACCTGGGGGTCCATGTGTGTGTGTGTGTGTGTGCGCGTGCGTGTGTGTGTGTGTGTGTTTCTTTCGTATTCTACCTTTTTTCCCCTCCTCCTCTTCATTTTCTGGCAGACTGAAGGAATGTCTGGGTGCAGAGGGGATTGAGCCTTCACTCGTGGTGCACCATTCTGAAATGAGAGAGGGAAAAAATAGGGAAAGAGGGAAAGTTAGAGACTAAACCACAGAAATGTAAACATGTCTGGAGCTAAAATAACTTAGCTTTCATTGAAAACACCCCTCTGTCACAAGCAGACTTCTGTGTGCTAGACCCTGTCCAAAACTGTCACCAAAGGGCAGTTTGTTCTGCAGAATGGTATTGTTTTGCAAATAAAAACACAAAGTATTTTCCCTTTGAAACCTTAAACCTTGAAAACAGAGCGCCGAAGTGGATATTACAAAAATTATTATTATTATAGTGTGTTCTTGCATAATGTAAGATTTGTGATTATTACCATTATTACCATGTTTTTCAATGTTTGAAAAATCATTATTTGTAGGCCTATCAATAATTGTGGTTATTTCAAAGACAAAAGCCATGCATGTCAGTATGCAAAAACAAAATGCATTAAAATGTTTTTTTGTATATGTAAGTCACTGACATTTACATAAATTATTACAAATAATTTTGTGGTCATGTCTTATCATTGGACCTTTGAATATATCTTGCTTATTACTGCTGATTATCATTTCTACCACATCTCTGCTCTAAGAGACACTACTGTTTTAATATAGGAGACCTCTCACCAGGAACCTGATGCTTGACCTCACATCGTGAGGGGGATTCTTTAAGCCTGGAGAGTTAGCAATTTGACACAATAACTTTATCATTAAAGTCAATTAGCTCTGTCACATGTATTTTACTCCTCAGTTACGACTCTAGCTGCCGACCAACTCTCTCCCTCCCCCATCCATCCATCCATTCTCTCTCTCTGTCTCTTTCTCTCTCTCTCGCTCTCTCTCTTTCTCTCTCGTGCGCAGTTGTGTTTTGTGTGTGACTTGCCTCCATTCTCCAATACTTAGTAGTAGATGCAGTTTGGTCGCATTGAAGAGCAGTTCATTGAAACATCGTGGCAGCTTTAGTTTTTCTCACCGACAACGATTCGACGTTTCACGACCAAACCGTAAGTCCAAGCGATATTATTTTTCTTTTACAAAGATAGTTGATGTAAGTTGATGCGCCGAAGCTGAGCTGGAAGCTAGCTGTTTAATATCAATGATTAAATTAATATGTTTGCTATCACAAATTTTTTATGAAAACGTTTTTGTGAACTTAAGGAAGGGGTTGCATTGAGTATTCTCAATGATGATGCATGATGCTCTGAAGTGATGGTCCGTGAGTGACAGTTGACAGGTAGGATATTTTGGTCACTCCCCGATGAGAAGGCTACATTTATGGCAGAACTTTTAATCAAACTATTACAAAGCACGGGAAAGAAGGAAAGAAATTATAGAAATGGGTGATGCAATACTGACAAAAGTTGTTGTGTTGTGGTTATGGTAATTGTGAGCTAATAGTGTATAATTTTGATCAACAATATGAATGATTGTTCACCACTTACTGTTTTATCCCACACCCGTCCTTTTTGTTGTTTTGCCTTCTTACCTCTGTGTTTACATGTGTAGGCCCTATCTTTTTTACTTCTATTTTGTATAATTTTCTACTATTGTTTTCTGCTGACTTTATAAGTATGCTGTGGCCTACTATACAGAAACTATTGTCATTTTGCTGACACTTTTCTCCAAAGCGACTTAAACCACTGTCACTATTGACATTGATTCAGTATATCACTGCACACTCTTGGCCAGGTCATTATTGTAAAAGACAATGTTCTCAATAATCTACCAGGATAAATGAATAATAATACTTTTCTTTAGTGTTAGTCTGAGACTCTTAAATATTAGTCTCATGCTCTCTGTTAATTGATCTATATTTCTCCTGGATTGAAGGAAAGGGCCTTGCTTAATCTTGGAATGGGCTTGATCCAACCATAGACATTACACATTAAGACAATTAAATCTTTCATTTACTTGTTCAATAATGAGTTCAGTTAATCAGCTACTTTTATAATGAACACAATATAATATTGACATACCTTTTGTAACTAAGCTTTCAATGGCGAATCACAAATAATTAAATCAATTTAGAATTAAATCTACACAGTGATTTAAAAATGTTATCAACCGCTTATAAACCACCAAAATGAGAGTTCAGGTCACGTAAGAGGGTTGACCTTAAAATGAGGGACAAATGTAAATAAATTAATATATTAAATAAGTAATAATCTTCTGAAATTACTTTGTCAAAGCAACAAAATAACTAGGGCTTTACAATGATGGTGATTTTGGGGTTAAGTGGGTTAAACATTTGGGGTTAAGTGAATCTTCCTAGAAGTCACAGAGGGTGCACAGAGGGACATGTCAAAATGCTGAATTTTAGCACCTAAGCAAGTCTTTATTCATATAAAAAAATCAGATTTATTGAATTCTCCATGTGGTCTATAGTAAAAGGCACTTCATTTAATATAACAGGCTTTTCAAATGCAATATTGGTACACAATTTCCACAATATCAAAGGCACTCTTTTCATGGAACGACCCAAAAAGCAACTTCTCTGGTTGAAAACATTGATATTTGTCAGAAACATTTATTCCAGTGCCAAAATTGACTAAACAGTATAAGTAGGATCATTTTGGTAATAAAGTCAGTATATTCCAAAACAGAGTTCTGACTGATGTTGTCATGACTTACATGAGGGTTGGGCTTGAATTACAATCATGCTCACTTGCCCAATAACACGGCATTGTACAGCTGCGAGGATTGCACTCTATCAAATCATATTAGCGAACCTCCAGACAGTGAGACAGACCTGCCCAATATGCAGCACCTCTGACTCTGACTTGTTTACATAAGACAACATATCGCCAGGGAGCCCATAGGCTTTAGGGTGCACTAAGCAAGATTTGGTTGGGAGGCCTCTCAGGCAAAACGTTTTAGTGCCCCCCCTCTTGGCAGTGCATCATTTGTTTTGCAATGGTAAAGATAATTTCCTACAATTCTACACATTTTGCCATGAGGAGGATAAATATTTTCAGGATTAAAGCTAATTTCCTGCAGTTCTACACATTTTGCCTTGACGTGGTGAGAAACTTTTCCAGTTAGAATTTTTTTTTTCCTGCAATTCTACACATTTTACCATGACTTATGCCATGTTCATGGGGCGGCAGGGTAGCGTAGTGGTTAGAGCGTTGGACTGGTGACCGGAAGGTTGCAAGTTCAAACCCCCGAGCTGACAAGGTACAAATCTGTCATTCTACCCCTGAACAGGCAGTTAACCCACTGTTCCCAGGCCGTCATTGAAAATAAGAATTTGTTCTTAACTGACTTGCCTGGTTAAATAAAGGTAAAATAAAAATATCTGAGTGAGTGACTAACAAAATCAATGGGGCCCCCTGGTGGTCAATGCTAGACTACCTTACCTAGCTATCTAAAAAATTGCACCTTGTCTATTCTACTTGTATAACTCTCAACAGTAAGTTGAGACCCCTGAGTTCCTTTTTTAGGTCAGGCCCCCTAGCGGCCGAGGGGCCCTATAGGCAGAGGCGGCACTGTACATGCCCAATGTTGAAAGAACAAGGGGCGGACAAGAATTCAGCATTTTATGCTGAATAATTCCACCCCAGACATTTTATTCACACCAGCCCACTGTGCGCTCCGCCAACTCACCCCCCCAAATCAGGAGTAATCATGGACGGATCCCAAATCATGACTAATCATCTTATAAAGTCATTCATAGTCTTTCTTAAGTATTATAAGTATAATAAATTGACTGCTGAGGTATTCAAGAAATAAATTGTGTCATCTAATACGTCCAAGCAGGAATATATTATTCAAGATTTTTTGATGTGCAACCTGATCCAGGGATTGTCATGAATTTTGGGTTGAGAATTAGACTATAGTTGCTATATTTTACTGTCCAGAATGTTTTGTTTTGTTCAATATAGATGAATTACATACATAATTCATTTTGGTTTTAACAACTCAAAACACTTTAAATAGACTGCTAACTCTAAATATAAAACCCACTGCGCGTAGCCAAGTATTCATCCAACAGTAAACGTAATATCATAAAAATATTTTTTTTCAGTTGCAGGCTACTACCCACGAGACCTATAGGCCTATACCCTCACAATGGCTGGTGTGCATTTCACACACCAGCCATTTCGCTCCATATCTCAAAGCCATATCAAATTGCTTGGTTGTAAAATAGTTGCTATTGAACTGAAAATTGAGAGTTAAGAAATATAAATTATACCCACAGAAAGCTGAGACCCTCCTCTCATCGGCAGGGACAAGGGATGAAGCTTCCAAAGCTCATCACAGCAGCAGGTCCCAGCAAGGGCACAGGATCAGGGGCAGAGCAGACACCTTCATTACAGGAGGATATTGCACTTTACTGTTTGACCAAATCATGGTTTTATCTGCACAAAACATTTGAAGTTTGGAGTGAGGTGACAATGTAGAATGTGCTCTTTCTACGTTATAGACACACTTTCAGTTTCTTACGATCTATGATCTTGGCTGTCTAACTGATGACAGAGACGGACTAAGTCTCTTTGCTGATGTCGCATTTGAATTTGAATGTGAGTTTGCGTGACATCAGCTCAGCGTCAGCTCAGCCTATCAGAAAACGGTAGGTGAGCCAGCCATTGTCCACTGATCAGCCAAAGGCTAGTTATAGATTAGTATAACAGAGAATTGCTCAAAATCTTAAAAAAAAATCCTAACAGGCCCATGGGCCGCCCGGCCATGTCACTTTTTCAATGTTTTATTTTTAAATATAACATATTTTTGTGTGTGTCAATTTCAAACAGCCCACCCAACAAAAATATGGTCCAGCCCATCTAGCATTTACCAGAATTGCCAGATGGCCAATCCACCCCTGGAAAGAACACTTGGCTCCTAAGCCACTGTTTTGGGCAAAATGAGAATTGATACTATGCGCACTTGCATCCCAACTGCCACTTGTCAATATTCCAAATTTCAAAAACCATTCGCGAGCATCTTGTGACCCGCCGCGACCTGTTTTGTAACATGATTCCCTATGAAACACTGCCAGACACACACACACTCTGGTAATAGATAATGAGAAAGTTGTAACAACAAAATGTCACCGAAGCACACGTCACCTCTTGCCAGTGACTTGATAAGATGATTTAGCTAATGTGGCCGGCCTGCCTGCTCAATGTGCATGCTAGCTAGTAGTAGATAGCTTCATTGACAAACACAGAGATGGAACAGCTAGCTAGTGATTTTGGGCACTGATAAACAGTGTGTAGCAGCTTGTGCTTCATTTACGATAGTTTGACAGCTTGCTGATGATTACGTTTTAGACGTTCTTAGAAATCAGTCCTGAGCGCAGCCAGCAGCAGTTGACTTGATACTGTTGACTTGATACTGTCTGCAGTGCACTGACTTTTTCATGCACATTTTTTTTACTTCAGAAAACTGCACCAAACACCTCAGCTAGATGTAAAATTGTGAGACTAAGACCTCCTCGGCAAAATTCATTACAGATTTCTTGATTTATCTTAGATTAATTTGGACTTTTTTGAGGAAGTGGTAGTGGCTATGTTGTTCCTACCGTGACTCAAGAGGGACAAACAACAGTAACTGCCAGGATACGATAAAGCGAACATAACACACCCACATTGAACCACACCCCCAAGACTCAAATATTTTTTTTCATAATGAGCAGCAGAAAAACACATGCGGAATCAGCCGCTCTTTCAAGCCCATTTGACAACACACACACGTACGCACGCACGCACACACACACACACACACACACACACACACACACACACACACACACACACACACACACACACACACACACACACACACACACACACACACACACACACACACACACACACACACACACACACACACTCCTGACCATTATGCATAATTAAATCATTTACTGCTGTTTTGTAAGCTTATGTCTTGGTGATTTATGTGGTGGGGATCATTTTTGCAACATCTGGTTTGCTCCTCTATCGTATCAAAATTTAGATCACCATTCCAAAGGCAACATTTAACATTGGGTTGCCAGGTCTTTTCCAGCCCATTTGTCACATCTTCTGAGTTCGATTTTGGCTGAACATTTACCCAGCATACTCTTTGTTTTTGTGTGAAAGAACTGATCCAATAATCCAACAAAGTGCACATGTTGGGAAAATATTCAATGTCGTTTTTTCATTTACACCTAATTCCAAATACGTTACTTTTCTTACCTGCCACTAAAATAACTCATTGTGAGAGGTGTTGATATCTTTTATCTGCCAAAATATTTCCTCCACTTCAAATGGAAAATCCGTTGAAGCAGAGACATCAGCATCATAATTTGCGGTTAATGTCATATCGATGCATTTTTAAAAATGTTATAAATGTTTATGTAAATTGTTACAGCCAGTCAATGGTTATTAGTGATTTAAGCTTCACACATAATACTACATGTATGTGTACCATCCAGGGGTGGAATTAGGTAAAAATCACTCCAAGAACTCACCACTGTCAGGGCACCTGGCAGACAGCTTAACCAATCTAACCCCTGTCATGTTCCAGCCGCCCCAACCTCGATATTGAGTAACATATGAGTGAGTGGTTGGGCTGGTGATGGTGAGGAAGGTGTGATGCGAGTGTTGAGAAGTGTGGTGTGGCTGTGGTGATATTTAGTCCTCGTTGCCTGTGGGGCTGCTTTGACTCATATTGGCCCCCCAACACACCCTCTATCATTTAGTCTAGCCTAGCTCTTTCCTCACCTCAGCCACAGGCCTGTCTGGTCACCCACAAGCTGTGGCACAGTAGTGGAAAGGAAGGGTGCAGAGGACATGAGAGGGGCCCAGGATGGTCCTCATACAGTAGAAATACAGTAATGATAGTGTGTATAAAAGGATTGAGTCTGTCTGGTTATGGGAATGCATTTACTCTCAGGGTTGTTGGTTCAATGTCACAGGGAGAGAGAGAGAGAAAGAGAGAAGCGGGAGAGAAAGAGAGACCCACTTTCTATCATTGTACAGAGGAGATGTTATCGTCCTCTATCACTGGTATAGATTAACAATTGGTTAATAGGATAGACAGGCCTTAGCAGCCAATGTTAAATTACGAAGACCAGAACAAATACTGTAATGACCGTTTTCATTGGGCTAAAGAACGAGCCAAACTTGTTGATGTTAAATGTTTCTTACGTGAATTATTGCTTTTTTTTTTGTCAGAATAGAAATATGGAAATGGTATTTCTTACAATTATAGCTTGAAGTGTCCTCTTCTGCTGAAGTGATGTGGGCTGGGTCTTCGCCACATCTTTGAGCTGAGCAGAGTAAAGGCAGTCTAAGGCCTTCTAGTCCTCACTGACACCACATCCTGTACTGTTTGTGTGTCTGTACTGTGTGTGTGCATGCATGCAAGTGTGTGTGTGTGTGTGTGTCAAAAGAGAGTGAATTGAGATACGGCTATGTTACAGAAAAAGAGCAGTAGAATCTTCAGAGTTACAGCCATACAGTAGTACAATGTGAATATCTGTCTGTGTATCAGTGTATCTGTTTGAATGTGAACATGCACGTATATTTATGTGTGAAATGAAGAGCAGCAGTGTCGCAGCCGGCCACTGTGACACATTGCAGGCAGCTACAGTATAAAAGCGGAGGAATGACTCTGTACACGGCCATAAAGGCCAGGCCTGGCTGAACCACTAGGAAGGAATGACTTGCCTCTGCACAGACACAGCACAGGCATGGTTGGCTAATTGAAAACGTGTGTGTGTGACGTGTGTGTGTATGATTGAGTGTGAGTGGAGTGTGATCCTGTATGTGCATAAGTGTGAGCGAGACATCGCACAAGTATGAGTCTGTCTGTGCTCATGGCGATATGTTCACCAGTTGTTTTGCAACACCAACGTCCCTTATCCTGTACCCCTCTACCCCAGCTTCACCATCCACATGAACCAGGGCCAGTGCTTTTGTTTTTGTTCAGCAAGCTGCAATTTCTTCACCCAGAGACTGCAAATGAAACCATCCCGCAAATCTTCCATTATAGGTTGTAAAACCTAATTTTAGATATCCTGCTCAGCACATCATCGTGGCTAATTGCTAGCATACTTGCAAGAGGGGGCCCGAGCCATTACGAGGGCAGTGGCTGTGCCGAGGGTGTGACGTGCTCGGGGGCCATGGTAAACCATGGTAAAGAGGTGCTTTATGGGCTGCCCCTCGCCCGTTAAAAACCTTTTATCACGTGGTAAACTTGCTGGACCACACGACTGTACACTGAGCTTACCGGTCAACTCAGTAACCACAGGACTGATGGTCATCTTAATATGTATTTGTGTTTTTATTTATTATGCCAAGGCAGCAGCTACTCTTCCTGGGGTCCAGCAAAATAAAGGCAGTTACACATTTTTTACAACAATACAATAAATTCACAACAGATTTCACAACATATTAAGTGTGTGCCCTCAGGCCCCTACTCTACTACCACATATCGACAACACAAAATCCATGTGTACATGTGTGTATAGTGTGTATTGTATTGTGTGTTTGTATGCATGTGTCTGTGTTTATGTTTGTGTTGCTTCACAGTCCCTGCTGTTCCATATTTGTATCTGTTTTTTAAATCTAATTTTACTACTTGCATGAGTTACTTGATGTAGAGTTCCATGTAGTCATGGCTCTATCTAGTACTGTGCGCCTCCCATAGTCTGTTCTGGACTTGGGGACGGTGAAGAGACCTCTGGTGGCATGTCTTGTGGGGTATACATGGGTGTCCTAGCTGTGTGCTCGTAGTCAAACCAAATCAAATCAAATTGATTTATATAGCCCTTCGTACATCAGCTGATATCTCAAAGTGCTGTACAGAAACCCAGCCTAAAACCCCAAACAGCAAGCAATGCAGGTGCAGAAGCACGGTGGCTAGGAAAAACTAAACAGACAGCTCGGTGCATTCATCATGTCAATACCTCTCACAAATACAAGTAGTGATGAAGTCAATCTCTCCTCCACTTTGAGCCAGGAGAGATTAGCATGCATATTATTAATGTTAGCTCTCTGTGTACATCCAAATGCCAGCCGTGCTTCCCTGTTCTGAGCCAATTGCAATTTTCCTAAGTCCCTCTTTGTGGCACCTGATCACATGACTGAACAGCAGTCCAGGTGCGACAAAACTAGGGCCTGTAGGACCTGCCTTGTTGATAAAAAGGCAGAGCATCGCTTTATAATGGACAGACTTCTGCCAATCTTAGCTACTGTTGTATCAACATCTTTTGACCATGACAGTTGATACAGCAGTATCTTCATCTCAACAGCTCAATTTCTACATGATTTATTACAATATTTAGTTGAGGTTTATGGTTTAGTGAATGATTTGTCCCAAATACAATGCTTTTAGTTTTTGAAATATTTAGGACTAACTTATTCCTTGCCACCCATTCTGAAACTTACTGCAGCTCTTTGTTAAGTGTTGCAGTCGTTTCAGTCACTGTGGTAGCTGATGTGTATAGTGTTGAGTCATCCGCATACATAGACACATAGACGCTTTACTGGCACGTCGTTAGTAAAGATTGAAAAAGTAAGGGGCCTAGACAGCTGCCCTGGGGAATACCTGATTCTACCTGGATTCAGATTAAACAATACCCTCTGTGTTCTGTTAGACAAGTAACTCTTTATCCACAATATAGCAGGGGGTGAAAAAGCCATAACACGTGTTTTTCCAGCAACAGATCGATAATGTCAACAGCAGCACTGAAGTCTAACAAAACACTCCCCACAATCATTTTATCATCAATTTCTCTCAGACAATCATCAGTAATTTAAACAGCTACACCTCCACCTTTGGCATTTCGATCATTTCTGTAGATCAAAGTGAGTTTCAGAGATTGTCAGAATATGAATGTCATCTGTTACTAGCAAATTATTGATTTCATGAACCTTGTTTCTTAAGCTACAAATGTTAACGTGGGCTATTTTTAACACTTTTCTGGGATGCTTGATTGTTTTTCTTTCTTTACAGGGAAGCTTAGCAGAGGTAGACATGCTCGGGTTATTTATGCACACAGTGAACTTCCTGCTAGGGCACACCACCTCAGTTCTAACAGTATAACCTTGGTTAATAGGCATATGATTACTGCATACAATAGGTGTAGGATCAGCAGAGGCAGTAAGAGGGACATCAATTAGGTTACTTACATGGTGTCTTCCAACACCCCTGGGATAATGTACATTTGCTGAAGCATTCTTACAACTCAGCGACACAATGGTATCGATTAAATGAGCTGGGCTTGGGTCATTAATAAGTCATTGTCTCAACACAGCCTTACATGATTTGGGTGGATCCCATCCTCCTTATAATACAAGCTTTGTTTCCAGAAGGTATCAAAATTGTCAATAAATGTTACACCCACAGAGCTGCAATAGTCTCATAGCCAGTTACAGAGAGATAAATGTCTGCTGAACCATTCAATGCCACGAGGGCAGAGGGGGGTCAGATATTATGGGGCGTTTGTTGGTGTCAAGTAGTGACCCAGTAATTTCTTTAAAATCCATCTTCAGATGTTCTGAGCTGCCGTTCATAATGTCATTCAACCCCACATGAACCATGACAGTATCAGCCCCCGGTGACTGACTCACAGCCCCGGAGAGCAACTTGGTGATATCCTGAACTTTTGCCCCAGGAAAACAAAAAGTGTTTGCCCCAGGTACAGATACAGTGGGGAGAACAAGTATTTGATACACTGCCAATTTTGCAGGTTTTCCTACTTACAAAGCATGTAGAGGTCTGTAATTTTTTTTATCATAGATACACTTCAACTGTGAGAGACGGAATCTAAAACAAAAATCCAGAAAATCACATAGATTTTTAAGTAATTAATTTGCATTTGATTGCCCTTACCATTTTTTATTGCCCTTACCAGCGCCCCTACAACTGTGTTGTTGTCTGTCTCTCATTGAATGTGAAGCGCGAGAGAGAAGTGCAGGGGGGCGGGTGATGGCTGGGTCGGTTGTCCGTGGCAGGTCGCCGGCTGTTCCTAGCTACGCACTGGCCCGTCTGCGTGTTAGCGTTCCTAGCTACACACCGGGCCCGGCTGTGCTTGACACAGCCTCTCAGAGTTGTGTCGGGAATGTCCCCGGTGTCTGTAGTCGTGGGGGATACAAAACATACAGTTACATCATGTACTGGCCAACAACTGGAGTCACACTCACACGCTGGAAATAAGCACTTTTCTTTAGTAGTTTTATAAAGAGCGTTGTATGAGTTGAGCTCTTGCTATTCAGGTACTAAAGCGTCCGGGGTGAAAAAGTTGAATGAAAGAAGTTGAGCGAGGAAAAAAACAAATGGTTATTAAAAGTAAAAAACAAAAAGTTTGTCAGGTAGCCAAGTTGCAACAAACAGCACAGCAGCACGACACCGCAGAAGTGTGAAGTTTTCCCACTGTGAACAGAGATGTGGTTTTGCAAAGCAGGAGCAAAACAAGGGGGTCACCTTAATGACAGCACTGACTGTCATTTTAATGAGCGGTTGATGTCAATAGTTTAGACCCCAAAACCAACCCATTGACTCATCCTGAATGAGTTGCCGTAAAGGTATTGTTACTTTGGCCCTGTTTCTCAGCAGTGGTATGGTGTAGATGGTGATTTGAGTTTGTGATTTGAAACACTTTGTTAGCATAATCATCACCATTCTCATAGTGGAAGTATATATAGTCTCCACTAGATAAACAAGTAAAATAAATCAATGTTGGGACCACAGACAAAACGATGAATGGCTTGCAATGATGTAGACTATTCAGCCTACTCAGGGCTATTCAGACAAGTTCATATACTGTACGGTATATCACAACATAGAGATTAAGTTGGTTTCCACTCATATGGAAAATACAATTTGGCAGCGAAGAGAATGTAGTACATGGAAATGTACAGAGCTGATTTACTGTAGAAGTGAAAGTTCAGTCAGATATGAGTAATCTACTTTGCTGGAATATACTGAGTGAGTGAGTGAGAGAGAGGAGGAGAGCTCACCCCACCTGCAAGTAATCACCTCCTTTCACAGCAGAGTCTCTCTCTCTTTCTCTCTCTCCCTCCTCTGTAGTGGACATGTTCTATTGGATCGGTAGGGAAGTACAAAGACATGCCGCCTGTCATCAAGCCGCCTGCTACTACCCGAGAACCACGTTTCTTAAGGGGAATGATACCAGCTATGTCAGATGATGCCAGAGAATATCCGATATTATATTGTAGCCGTAACTAGGGTGGTGCTTTACCTGTACAATTTTTTGATTGTCCCATAGAAATAAATATATAAATATACACATAAATATACACATGCATACATGCATACTAATAAACATGTGTTTATTAGTAATGAGGGGACAAATTGATACCGTTACATATCGGGAAAGTATTTTTGATGATATATCAATCGTGTCGTTTTGACAAAAGCACAATATTATTTTTGCACTATTTGGTTGTACCTGCACCAAAACTATAGTATTTTTCCATCATAACTATTTTTTCAGCACTTTTATTTCTATGATAATTTTTTATTTTTTTTTCCTGGCTCTCTCTTGTCCCTCTGCAGCAGACATATGGTGAGCAATATGTTTGGAATTGAGTGGCAATACATATAGAATTGGCACCTAAGTATCGTGATGATATTGTATCGCGAGGTCCCTGGTAATGCCAAGCCCTAGCGTTTATGTTCTCAACTTACTTCAATATGAGTCATTGTATTGGGGTTATGTGTGTATATTTATTTGGCTTAATTTTACTCTGCATAAGGCTCCTTGACTCTTGTATTCAAAACACAGATTTGATTTGACATGTGATGGCAAAAAGCATGTGGATTTGTGTGTGCACTTATTTTCAATCAGCCATTCATTCACATTGCATTAGTTTTCCCAAAGCCCATTTTTCAATGTAAAGTGTCACAGTGTTCACGCTTTTCTTCATGTGACATATAATACCTTAATACCTCTTTAGTGGTATTAAGTATTTATGCTGTTTTCTTGTTTCTCCCTCTCAGCAGCATACTGACACTGTTACATTTCAAATGAAAGAGGTTTGTGGTTAGTTGGGAAGGCTGAATAATTTGCCGCACTGATCTAGAAAATATCCAACGCATGCATAGGTGGACTCAAAGCAATGATATTGTTACAGCTTTACATGAAGCCTTGAATGCAGTTATTTTACCCCAGGCTTAAATTCCACCATCCCAGCTATACTCATAGAATTGATACAGATTCTCTGTACATGACCAGATTGTCTGTGTATTGGTTTAATTTCTGTGAAGCTATGCACACCGAGGCAGACAGCCAGCCTGACAGACAGAGGACGACAGACAAACACACAGACACAAAGACAAAGAGCCAGCAAACTAGCCAGATGGTTGGATGGATGCATGGATGGATTTATGGTGAGCTCTATTAGAAATGTATACGAAGCCAATCATTGAATAAGTTCTACCAAGCAGTCGTTTTCCTATAGTTGAAAGAGAGAATTAGTTTGTTAAGTGAAACTTATCGTAGTGTTAGTGGTCCACAGGGAGTGAGAAGACTGGATTACCCTTCTGTTTTTAGCCTATATGTGGAGAGTACCACAGAGACCATGAGGGCCACAGGCATGTATGGGGTTAGAATGCTATGCTTTATGGCTCCAGGCAGCCAGATGAGATGACGCTCACCATGCACTGTGAAAAGCTAAAAGAACCCAAAGTTATTGGTGCTCATTATACATTTGTTTAGATGTTGTGTTCACCAGATTGGCCTGTGCTATTCTAAGCATAGAAGTGGAGACAGACCATCCTTGAGGAAAGTGAGATAGATGACATGGACTATATCTGCAGATATAGACATCAACAGGCATACTATATAATAATATACTGTATCTTTTAGTGACATGAAAATATCGATACAGTTGCATATTATTTTTTTTACGATGTATCTTACCGTTTTACCTATCGCATTATTATTTTTGCGGTAGTTGGCTGTACCTGCAATAAAACTCTTTTTTGCAATAAAGCAATAGAAAATTTCTTTCATAACTTGTTCTCCATCTTCTTTTCAAATAGGGAGCAAATTTTATTGCAGAACTTTTATTTCCATGACTGATCAAAACTTGTTTTCTCATAGCTCTCTCTTGTCCCTCTACAGCAGACATATGGTGAGCAATATGTTTAGAACATTTAATTGCAATAAATCACAGTATTGAATCGCAATGCATATCGTATCAGCATTTAAGTATCGTAATAATATCGTATCGTGAGGTCCCTGGCAATTCCCAGCCCTAGTATCTTTCGAAAGAATATTGTGGTAGTATTTTGTCAGCAAACATTTAGGGTGGTGTCTTTTCCTAGACAGTGCTCATATAGCGCTTGTAAGTAAGTTATGTTGATGCCTTGCACTTATAGCTTTGCACCTTCATCATGTGGTAAAAACAACAGCACAACAGTGAGCAATGAGGCAACATTTCTGACAGGCAAATCGCTAGACCAAAGTGTGTCTGTGTGTGTGTGTGTGTGTCTGCGTCTGTGTCTGTCTGTGTGTCTGTGTGTGCGAGCCAACCTTTCTCCACAACCATATGTGCCTAATTTGCTGAAAATATGCTAAGTAGTGTAATTCTTTAAGGACTATTAGAGCAAGGCTGATAAGACCACCCGCTCTACTGCTTTGGGTGGCTTTACCCTGCAGTGCTGGAGTATGCTGGAACAGTATTCCTTCAATAAGTATTGTTTTATTCCAGTACTCAATGCAAAGACACAGTTCACCTCACAAAGACATAGTTCACAACACACTCTCCAATATCTCATTGTTTGAAATTCATTATTTAGTTTTGTTTAACTGTAAACCAACACGGTCAGTTAGCCATGCAGCACAGCCACACACTGAGGTGTTGTGGCCATTATAGAGAAGTATGATGAGATAAAATATTAATTAGATACAGATGACTGAAAATGCTTGAGGTCGCATAAATTATTTAGGTTGTGCAAATTGCATTTTATGTGAGTGTGGGTGGGTTCCTCACTAAATGCCTTTAAATGGGTTTTAAAATAGCCAAAGATAGGTTGCGTGGGAGTCTGGGAGAGGTGATCGGGCACATTCTGTTGTTTTCCAACTGATGTGACATTAAATGGTGGAGTTTGTGGTCTCTGGAACCTAATGATGGCACCACTGAGATGGATTGGGACAGATGATGTCAGTATGGCCAGCTCTCCATGTCCTTTAGCTTTGGTTGTTAATATAACAGGCTGATTCTGAGGTTGTATTTACAACACACAGTGTCATCAGCAGCACCACAGCTAATCAAAATATATACCAATTATATTATAAGGTACTCCATTTCAGGGAATTTGGGAATTTTTAATCCACATTGCTGATTTATCATGTCCGTCGACGTCAAGGACAAATTAGTTATCAAAGCTGTTGTCATACTCAATTGTGGACATTGCTATGGATTTAGATAGCAGCGATAATATATTGGTTAAAGAGTCAGGCCGGCCTTTAATTTGTATTAAATTAAGGAAAATAGGCCATACTAACCAAGTCAATTTGTTGACCAAGCAGTCCCCCGTTTGCACATATAGTGTCCGTATGGTATTGAGTGTACGCTTGTTACGTTTCTTACCCCCATACCTTTTCAATTTAGTGCTTACTCAGAAATCTAAACCTGAGCCACTTTAAAATCCATTACTCGGCCGTGATGTCACTCGCCACTCTTTTCCTCGCCTGGGGCGTTTTTAAATCTCTGGAAAGTTTTATTTTGGTCAAAGAAAACGGGATAATTATAAGTGCTCTGGCTGAAATGACATGCCACTGGCTGCAGTAGCAGCACAGCACTACTTTTCCCCTGGGTCTGCCTGTCACTCACTAAACCTAGGGCCACATGTGCTGGGGGGGGGGAAGAGTGTGTGTGTCTCTCGGTTGGGGGTCCCCACTAGAAACATCACCAGAATGAGAGGGGTAAGGGGTTAGAGGCTCAGTCAATGAGAGGCACTATGTGTTTTAATCTTAGTGCCATGGTCTATTGAGACTTCCTAATCATGAGCAAAATACCTAGATGTGCAGATGAGAAACTGAAAGATTTGAGGAAAACTGCGAGAGTCTATTGTAATGATGGCTGAATGGTCATTGCTAATATATCATTAAGCACGGTTCTGGGCGATACTAGAGACAGATAATGTTGGGTCGAATGTAACACTAGGTCTTTACAGTTTCTGCCCAGAAAACTTGCTATGAAAGAGATTATTGGCTGATACCAATATCATGTTTCTTATAGGCCATCACCAACTATATAATTGTGTAAGTGTGTATCTGTGTGCTACGTTTGCTGTGGTGGCTGTCCTCGTGGGTGTTCTGGAATGTGTTGGAGTGTTCTCTGTGTTCTCTGTGTGCCGTGGCTCCATGCTCAGTGTGTGCTGTTATGATAAGTGTGTGTGCTTTGGCATATATGTGTGTGATGATAAATCGGCACTCCGGTTGCCTTTGGTTCCCCACAGGGTATCAAAGTACTACAGACAGTAGGGCAACAGAGTGAGTGGGAGGCCACTATGGTCGGACGAAATGGGTATGATGTCACCAGGCCTCTAGGCCATCGTCGTAGCAACACCTACCTTTTATCCAAGCTCCACTGGTGCCTGTACCAGTGTGCCTCAGAATAAGAAAAAGAAAGATGCACACACTCTTTGGGTAAGATGTTTTTTTATATAAATAATAACCTAGGAGCTGCTTAAACTGCCTGCCCCCCCCCCCCCCCCCCCCCACACACACACACACTCACTCTTGGGGTGAGATGTTTTTTCTATAAATAATCTACATGTAGTGTAATTGTTGGAGGTAAGTGGCATTAGGGTAACACAATATGCTGCGATTGCGATTTGACTTGTGATATACACTGTGTGTATAAACATTAGGAAAACCTGCTCTTTCTATGACATAGACTGACCAGGTGAATCCAGGTGAAAGCTATGATCCCTTATTGATGTCACTTGTTAAATCTACTTCAATCGGAGACAGGTTAAAGAAGGATTTTTAAGCCTTGAGACAATTAAGACGTGTGCCATTCATAGGGTGAGGGGCAAGATAAAAGAGGGGCAAGACAAAATCTTTAAGTGTCTTTGAACACTGTCGTGACTTGATTTGAACATTTATTTGAAGAATTATATATCTAATTAACTAACTATGTTTAATTGTTACCCAATTCAATTAATCAAGTAACAATTAACTCATTAGGATCTGTGGCACCACGAGAACAGATCTTAAAGAGTTACCATCTCCCGAATTAAACTCTAAAAGGTCTTTACCTATCACAGTCAATTTATTTTTATTATTTCATTATTATAACCTCGTATCATATCACCATTCTGAACAGTTGTAACCTCCTTGCATCTGCAAAAACCCGAGCCTTACTTATGAGTCAGTACTACACAAATTGGTTTAATTATTTATTTACTAGCTAATTAAATGGGAACTCAGGATAAACATACACACTCTGCACTATTTATTGATTGGAAATGTAATACTCTAAAAACAGGTCCCTAGCAGAATGACAACAACGTGGCTTCTTGTTAACCTTTCTGGGAACGGTGCTAGCCCTAGTGGAACACCTGGCCTACAGCCAGTGAAATTGCAGGGCGCCAAATTCAAGCAACAGAAATCTCAGAATTAAAATTCCTCATTTTAAAGATAAACTTCTTGTTAATCCAACCACAGTGTCCGATTTCAAAAAGGCTTTACGGCGAAAGCACTCCATGCGATTATGTTAGGACAGCGCCTAGCCAAAAACCATACAGACATTTTCCAGCCAAGGAGAGGTGTCACAAAAGTCAGAAATAGTGTTAAAATGAATCACTAACCTTTGATGATCTCATCTGGTAGCACTCCCAGGACTCCATGTTACACAATAAATGTTTGTTTTGTTCGATAAAGTTCATCTTTATGTCCAAAACCCCCCGTTTAAATTGGCGCATTATGTTCAGTAATGCATTGTCTCAAACAAAAATCCGGTGAAATTGCAGAGTCAAATCAAATTACAGAAATACTCATCATAAACATTGATGATAGATACAAGTGTTATACATAGGCTTAAAGATGAACTTCTTGTTAATCCAGCCGCTGGGTCAGATTTCAAAAAAGCTTTATGGCAAAAGCACACCATGCGATTATGTTAGGACAGCGCCTAGCCACAAAACCATACAGACATTTTCCAGGCAAGGAGAGGCGTCACAAAGTCAGAAATAGCGTTAAAATTAATCACTTACCTTTGATGATCTTCATCTTTGATGATCTTCATCTTGTGGCACTCACAGGAGTGTTAGAGTTTCAGCGGGAAAAAGGTCTGTTGAGACAAAGACATTCCATTGGTGAATTTGGAGAGGGAAAGTCTGGATCTTCTCCGTTGATTTACAACAGGACGTGAGTTGTTTATCCCCATTAGTTCTTGAGTGTGTCAAGTACTGCAACGCTGTAGTGTTTTTCATGCTCAAAAGTTTCCCATGTGTATCAAGAATGGTCCACCACCCAAAGGACCTCCAGCCAGCTTGTGGGAAGCATTGGAGTCAACATGGGCCACCATCATGGAAAGCATTAGACATCTTGTAGAGTCCGTACCCCAAGGAATTGAGGCTGTTCTGAGGGTAAAAGGGGGTGAAACTCAATATTAGGAAGGTGTTCCTAATGATTTTTACACTCATTGTAGATCAAAAAACTTGGGTGAACTGTTGAAATCATTCAAATAGAATGGTTTATATTAAGAAGCAAAGAACAAAGCAACATTGTTCTTGTTTGGAACAATCTGTTGACTGCATTTGACCTAACAGAACAGCATGCAAACATAAAGTGAATCTAACAGCGTGGAGGAGGAACTGAACTGCTTGATTTACGGGGGCAGGGCTTGGTGTATGGGGTGAGCAGCCGCAAGAGGAGAGTGGGACGCCCTTACACATCTCAAATTTGCAGTTCGTTGTGTTGCTCTGGATGTCATTAGTTTCAATGGGGTCTGTCCGCAACAGAGTGGCATCTCAGTGCCCCCTTGTGTCCGAGGCTCCATAGGAAATAGATGGCGTATACTTTGAATTTCTTCTAACTCTGCTTGGTCTTCAGTCCGAAAATAGAACAGTAAGTTACCAAACCATAGTATGAGGTACTAGAAATTATTACAATTTTAATAATAATGTTGAATAATAGCAACAGTATCTTCAACTTAGCCTAGCTTTTAGCTAGCTAGTGCTAAGGTTAGCTGCTCTGTGTAAGACAGCTTGACTTGCTAGAAAGTAAGAGATAGTAAAAGAAACAAGTTGAGGAAAAAGCAACTAAAATAAAACATGTTTTATTATCACCTGAAACAGTATGCTTCTCCTTTCTTGAATTAAACTTTTTTTTTTGCAAATTTGCAATATCACAAAATAAATGCGATCTCGGATGAGAGACAGGCTCTCCTCCATCTTGTATTACAAACACTACCAGTAGCGGGGAAATACTGGGTGAAAAGAAAATCGGTCCAGTTGTGTACATGCTGAGAGAGACGATAAACGGAGTAATCTATAAAAATGGATGTTACACGCAGTGTCGTTTCAAAATATTACATGCGATACAGTATGGATCTCTTGCAATATGAATATTACACATGTGAATATTGCAATTGTTATGTGAATTTGATTAATTGTGTGTGAGCTGTCCAGGAGCTGCTTAGCCTGCCTACCTCCTTCTCCTACACACACGCGCACACACGCGCGCACACGCACACACACACACACACACACACACACACACACACACACACACACACACACACACACACACACACACACACACACACACACACACACACACACACACACACACACACACACACAGCCTATGATTAATAAGTAATTACAACCAGCTCAGCTCCCAGTGGCCACGGGGCCGCTCGCTGTCTGTTCCCTGATGGCTCCCAGATGTGTCCTGTAGGACGGAGGAGGAGAGCCCATAGAGAGTGGGAGACGTGCCTATCTCTCCAGCCCTACTGCTTAACCCTAATGGGCCACATATTATAACACAATAGGCCTTTACAGGCCTGACATTCACAGCGACAGTCAGTCGTGACTGTACAAGCTGTTTATTTCTGGAACTGAGAGGGATCGCCAAATCGCTCTAAATGGAGGTCTCTGTCGAGAGTCGTTTCCCCAAGCCCGGGTTAGCGTTCATGCAGGGTCTCAGCAGTGTGTTGACTATGAGGGTCCTGCCAAGGCTAGACACCCTTTTTAACCGATGGGTGTTCTGTCCCCCAGTAGCTAGGGGATGCAAGCCATTACCATCATGATTTGAAGAGGCCCTATAATGCACAATAATACAGTACATCCACAAAGATATGTGTAATGAATGACAATATACCCATCTCTTTCTCACTCTCCCACCTCTCCCTCTCGCTCTCTCAGGTAGAAGGCTGTGTGTGCTGCTCGTGTCTCTGATGTCAGCCGGGGGTCATGATTCAGACTGGAACAGACCCTGCAGGCCCCACCAAAGTAAGTCCACTAGTCCAGACAACATCTCTACACTAAACCATGGCCATACTGCATTGGATCAGCTGTACCATGAAAATATTGCTTTTCATTTATTAGTAGAGAGTACTTGCCGAACCATATTGGACATCCTGTGACTGAATCTGAGTCTCTTCCATTCATTTCGATACTGTGAATGGAGGATATACACAAGTGTATCAAAGCAGAGAAGTAGAGTGTGTAAGCAGTACCTACACTGTGTGTGTGTGTGTGTGTGTGTGTGTGTGCATGCATGTACAGTATGTGTGTGAGTGAGTTAATCCATGACCTCTTCTGGGAATAATTGACCTGGACTGCTTTTCCAATCCTCCTCCTCTCTCTCCATACCAGTGGATTAGAGTGGGCCAACTGTCTCCACCAGTGTTATGTCTGCTTCTGGTAAAGCCATGACAGTGTACTGTGTGACTGCTGGGCGTTAATTTTACTGCTACGTGGTAGCTGGCTGCAGAGACGCTTTTTTATCTCCTTAAATTCCTCTTCTCTCCTCAATAATACAGAGGACAGCCAGATGGGGGTCCCCCAAGGATCTTTTTCACAGGATAGGGTTTCATATCAGCCTAGAGAGTACTGCTCCAAAAGGAAATAGTCCAGAATTACAGCTTTTCATGGTCCAGTATTAGACAATGAAGCCTGAGTTTAACGTTTATTTTGTGGTAAAGTCTGCAGGTGTGGGCTCCCTATTACCCTTGCACCTGTGTGTAACGCTATTGTGACGTTATTGTAGAGGTATTTCAACACCTTTTGCCGTTTTAGGTTAGATCTGTGAATGCATTGCGTTGAGTCAATATTATGCTATCCATAGAGGGTGTTGCAGTGGATGACAAGGAGATGTCTTTAGGGGAAGCAATAGGGCCATTGTGGATTGTGCCAGTGTGATTATGAGGGTGGTCCCGAGGGTGGAGTACTTATTCATTGTCATAAAGGTCTAGAGCAGAATTTCATCTGTTTGGTTTGGCTGCAGGCCCAGGACCGTTGAGTCTGCAGATTGCAGTCTACGACGTTGTCTACATGTACTGTACCTCACTCATACACTCTTAACAAGTCTGTCATGCATGACCTAGCATTTGATCATAACAAGTAACAACTTAATGACATGAAGACATGAATAAGTATAAGTTAATTGTGATTTGATGTCCTCCATAGGTCTGTGCCTCATTATGGTGCTGAATGACAGTACACTGAAATAAATGAAGGTTATTAAATTGTTGTTCCTTATCTCTTAAGGTTCCTGGAAGAATTCATGCTCAATAAAGTATCTTTGAATTAAATGTGGGCTTCTTGACGTGGCATCTACGCTTCTTCAGAATTCTAAAACTTTATTGAAATGTATGGAAACCTGCAGATGTCTCCATTTCAGTGTAACATTTCTATTGCTGCGCCACCCAGGACCCCAGGTATGCAGTGAAATCAGAAAGTATTCATACCCCTTGACTTATTCCACATTTTGTTGTGTTACAGCAATGCCATGGATTAAATCAATATTATTTTTCTCACCCATTGACCCAAAATACCCCATAATGACAAAGTGAAAACATGTAAAAACCTTTTTTTTGCTAATTTCTTGAAAATAAAATACAGAAATATCTAATTTACTTAAGTCTTCACAGCCCTGAGTCAATACTTTGTAAAGAACCTTTGGTAACGATTAGAGCTGTGAGTCTTTCTGGGTAAGTCTCTACGAGCTTTCCACATCTGGATTGTGCAACATTTTCCCATAATTATTTTCAAAATAATTCAAGCTCTGTCAAATTTGTTGTTGATAATTGTTACACAACCATAGATTTTCAAGTAGATTTAAGTCAAAACTGTAACTCGTTTACTCAGGAACATTCATTGTCTTCTTGGTAAGCATCTCCAGTGTAGATTTGGCTTTGTGTTTTAGGTTATTGTCCTGCTGAATGGTGATTCATTTCTCAGTGTCTGGTAGAAAGCAGATTGAACCAAGTTTTCCTCTAGGATTTTGCCTGTGCTTAGCTCCATTCCGTTTCTTTATTATCCTGAAAAACTCCCCAGTCCTTAACGATTACAAGCATACTGTTCCTATAACATGATGTAGTCACGACTGTTCTTGAAAATATGGAGAGTGGTAAATCAAATCATTAAATCAAATGTATTTATATAGCCCTTCGTACATCAGCTGATATCCCAAAGTGCTGTACAGAAACCCAGCCTAAAACCCCAAACAGCAAGCAATGCAGGTGTAGAAGCACGGTGGCTAGTAAAAACTCCCTAGAAATGCCAAAACCTAGGAAGAAAGAGAGGAACCAGGCTATGTGGGGTGGCGAGTCCTCTTCTGGCTGTGCTGGGTGGAGATTATAACAGAACATGGCCAAGATGTTCAAATGTTCATAAATGACCAGCATGGTCAAATAATAATAATCACAGGCAGAACAGTTGAAACTGGAGCAGCAGCACGGCCAGGTGGACTGGGGACAGCAAGGAGTCATCATGCCAGTTAGTCCTGAGGCATGGTCCTAGGTCCTCAGAGAGAGAGAGAGAAAGAAAGAGAGAAAGAGAGAATTAGAGAGAGCATACTTAAATTCACACAGGACACCGGATAGGACAGGAGAAGTACTCCAGATATAACAAACTGACCCTAGCCCCCCGACACATAAACTACTGCAGCATAAATACTGGAGGCTGAGACAGGATGGGTCAGGAGATTTAAAGTAGATTTAAGTCAAAACTGTAACTCATTATGTTTTGGATTGACTTTGCCCCAACATTAACACTTTGTATTCAGGACAAAAAGTTAATTGCTTTAACACATGTTTTGCATTGTTGCATACAGGATGCATATTTAGGATTATTTTTTTCTTTACAGGCTTCCTTCTTTTCAAATCAAATCAAATTGTATTTGTCACATACACATGGTTAGCAGATGTTAATGCGAGTGTTGCGAAATGCTTGTGCTTCTAGTTCCCACCATGCAGTAATATCTAACAAGTAATCTAACCTAAGAATTCCACAACAACTACCTTATACACACAAGTGTAAAGGAATGAATAAGAATATGTACATAAAAATATATGGATGAGCAATGGCCAAACGGCATAGGCAAGATGTAGTAGATGGTATAGAGTACAGTATATACATATGAGATGAGTAATGTAGGGTATGTAAACATTATATAAAGTGCCATTGTTTAAAGTGGCTAGTGATACATTTATTACATCAATTTTTCCATTATTAAAGTGGCTAGAGTTGAGTCAGTATGTTGTCAGCAGCCACTCAATGTTAGTGATGGCTGTTTAACAGTCTAATGGCCTTGAGATAGAAGCTGTTTTTCAGTCTCTCGGTCCCCACTTTGATGCACCTGTACTGACCTTGCCTTCTGGATGATAGCGGGGTGAACAGGCAGTGGCTCGGGTGGTTGTTGTCCTGGATGATCTTTTTGGCCTTCCTGTGACATCGGGTGGTGTAGGTGTCCAGGAGGGCAGGTAGATGAGTGTGATGAGGTGATGAGTTGTGCAGACCTCACTTCCCTCTGGAGAGCCTTACGGTTGTGGGCGGAGCAGTTGCCGTACCAGGCGGTGATACAGCTTGACAGGTTGCTCTCGATTGTACATGTGTTTTTGGTGACAAGCCGAATTTCTTCAGCCTCCTGAGGTTGAAGAGGCGCTGCTGCGCCTTCTTCACCACACTGTGTGTGTGGGTGGACCAATTCAGTTTGTCTGTGATGTGCCAAGGAACTTAAAACTTTCCACCCTCTCCACTACTGTCCCATCGATGTGGATAGGGGGCTGCTCCCTCTCCTGTTTCCTGAATCATCCACGATCATCTCCTTTTTTTTTGTTGAAATTGAGTGTGAGGTTATTTTCCTGACACCACACTCCGAGGTCCCTCACCTCCTCCCTGTAGGCCGTCTCGTCGTTGTTGGCAATCAAGCCTACCACTGTAGTGTCATCTGCAAACTTGATGTTTGAGTTGGAGGCGTGCATGGCCACGCAGTCATGGGTGAACAGGGAGTACAGGAGAGGGCTGAGAACGCACCCTTGTGGGGTCCCAGTGTTGAGGTTCAGCGCGGTGGAGATGTTGCTACCTACCCTCACCACCTGGGGGGCGGCCCGTCAGGAAGTCCAGGACCCAGTTTCACAGGGCGGGGTCGAGACCCAGGGTATCGAGCTTAATGACGAGTTTGGAGGGTACTATGGTGTTAAATGCTGAGTTGTAGTCGATGAACAGCATTCTTACATAGGTATTCCTCTTGTCCAGATGGGTTAGGGCAGTGTGCAGTGTGATTGCGAGTGCATCGTCTGTGGACCTATCGGGGCGGTATGCAAATTGGAGTGGGTCTAGGGTGTCAGGTAGGGTGGAGGTGATATGGTCCTTGACTGGTCTCTCAAAGCACTTCATGTTGACGGAAGTGAGTGCTACGGGGCGGTAGTCATTTAGCTCAGTTACCTTAGCTTTCTTGGGAACAGGAACAATGGTGTCCCTCTTGAAGCATGTGGGAACAGCAGACCGGGATAAGGATAGATTGAATATGTCCTTAAACACACCAGCCAGCTGGTCTGCACATGCTCTGAGGGTGCGGCTGCGATGCCGTCTGAGCCTGCAGCCTTGCGAGGGTTAACACATTTAAATGTTTTACTCACTTTGGCTGCAGTGAGGGGATTCGGTTTTAGGTTTTGGTAGCGGGCCGTGTCAATGGCACTGTATTGTCCTCAAAGCGAGCAAAGAAGTTGTTTAGTTTGTCTGGGAGCAAGACATCGTGGTTCGCAACGGGGCTGGTTTTTCTTTTGTAGTACGTGATTGACTGTAGACCCTGCCACATACCTCTCATGTCTGAGCCCTTGAATTGTGACTCTACTTTGTCTCTATACTGACGCTTAGCTTGTTTAATTGCCCTGCGTAGGGAATAGCTACACTGTTTGTATTCGGTCATGTTTCCGGTCACCTTGCCCTGATTAAAAGCAGTGGTTCGCGCTTTCAGTTTTGCGCGAATGCTGCCATCAATCCACGGTTTCTGGTTGGGGAATGTTTTAATAGACTCTGTTTGTACAACATCACTGATGCACTTGCTAATAAACTCGCTCACCGAATCAGCGTATGCATCAATGTTGTTGTTCGACGCTATGCGTATCATTTCCCAGTCCACGTGATTGAAGCAATCTTGAAGTGTTGAATCCGATTGGTCGGACCAGCGTTGAACAGACCTGAGCACGAGTGCTTCCTGTTTTAGTTTCTGTCTATAGGCTGGGAGCAACAAAATGGAGCCGTGGTCAGCTTTTCCGAAAGGAGGGCAGGGGAGGGCCTTATATGCGTAGCGGAAGTTAGAATAACAATGATCCAGGGTTTTGCCAGCCAGGGTCGGGCAATCGTTATGCTGATAAAATTTAGGGAGCCTTGTTTTCAGATTAGCCTTGTTACAATACCCAGCTACAATAAATACAGCCTCAGGATATGTAGTTTCCAGTTTACATAGAGTCAAATGAAGTTCGTTCAGGGCCATCGATGTGTCTGCTTGGGGGGGAATATACATGAGTGTGACTATGATCGAAGACAATTCCTTTGGTAGGTAATGCGGTCAGCATTTGATTGTGAGGATTTCTAAGTCAGGTGAACAAAACGACTTGAGTTCCTGTATGTTGTTATGATCACACCACGTCTTGTTAATCATAAGGCATACACCCCCGGCCTTCTTCTTACCAGAGAGATGCTTGTTTCTGTCGGCACGATGCGTGAAGAAACCAGGTGGCTGTACGACTCCGATAGCGTGTCTCGAGTGAGCCATTTCCGTGAAACAAAGAACGTTACAGTCTCTGATGTCTGTCTGGAAGGCAACCCTTGCTCAGATTTCGTCTACCTTGTTGTCAAGAGACTGGACATTGGCGAGAAGTATGCTCGCGAGCGGTGCGCGATGTGCCCTTCTATGGAGCCTGACCAGAAGACCGCTCCGTCTGCCCCTTCTGCGGCGCCGTTGTTTTATGTCGCCGGCTGGGATCCGATCGATTGTCCTGGGTGGTGGACCAAACAGAGGATCCGCTTCGATCTATTGTCCTGGGTGGTGGACCAAACAGAGGATCCGCTTCGATCTATTGTCCTGGGTGGTGGACCAAACAGAGGATCCGCTTCGATCTATTGTCCTGGGTGGTGGACCAAACAGAGGATCCGCTTCGATCTATTGTCCTGGGTGGTGGACCAAACAGAGGATCCGCTTCGGGAAAGTCTTTCCTGGTTGTAATGTTGGTGAGTTGACGTTGCTCTAATATCCAATAGTTCCTCCCGACTGTTTGTATTAAATCTAAGATCTAAGATCTAAGATTTCCTGCGGTAACAATGTAAGAAATAACACATAAAAAAACAAAATACTGCATAGTTGCCTAGGAACGCGAAGCGAGGCGGCCATCTCTGTCAATTAGTAACTGCAATGTTGTTGACACCACACGTCCCGCTAGGGCACCTTCCCCCACTGCTCAACTGACACAGTAGCACACAGAACGCCAAAAATATTCTTAGAAATATTTAACCTCCACACATTAACAAGTCCAATAGCTCAAATGAAAGATAAACACCTTGTTCATCTAGCCACCAAGTCAGATTTCTAAAATGTTTTACGGCGAAAACATAGCACATATTTATGGCAAACCACCACCAAAGATAGGCTAATTTACATAGCCATTTTGTAGAACAATAGATGCAATCACAAAAGCAGGATTAAAAGTAAAATAATTCACTAACCTTTTGAAAATCTTCATCAGATGACAGGAATAGGATATGTTATACAGTACATTTATGTTTTTTTCAATAATATGCTAATTATATCCATAAATCACGGTTTACATAGAAGGTCATGGCTAAAAAATGCTACAACAATGCCCGGAGAAATTATGGTAACTCTGCCAGATAACAGAAATACACATCATAAACGTTGACTAAATATACATGTTCTACATATACTTAGAAAGATACACTTCTTCTTAATAAAACAGCTGTGTTACATTTATTTTTAACGTTACAGAATTCGTTCACTTGTCAATAATATGAGACGGCGCTCATAGATTAGCAATATGGCTTCGCTATTTCGGAGTCCACAGAAACACATAATAACCACATAAATCTTCCCTTACCTTAGCCGTTGTTCGATCAGAAGTTGTGGAAGAAGTCATACTTACCAAAACCAGCGTTTCCCTTTGAAATGTGTGTCTTTGTGTTGTCAAACGAGACTAATTTCGGCTGAAAAGCACTCAAAAATCTATGGGTTGCGCATCGAAACTTCAAAATTACATATTATATGTCGACTAAACTGGTCAAACTAAGTTCAAATTCGAGCTAAAACATGTTTTAATCATATATAAAAGATCTAAACTCGAAAGGAGAAGCCTACGTCGTTTGGTGGATCTTGGAACAAAGAGAGAGAAATTGCTGACGCACATACGTATTATTGCATGACCGGAGGGTTTCGCCCCGCCAAAGGGTGAGGGAGCGCGCAATCTTCACAAGGATGCGCCCCATTGAAAGAGGACATCGCGCTGAAGAGATAGAAACTGTTTCCAGATCTGTAGGTGGTTGGGAAGGGTGGGGGCGATGACGTCAAAGTTGGGCCAACTTTTCTGATGACAGAAAGAGTTTGGAAGAATGGATGCCCTGTGAGTTCTGCTTTACATAGAGACATCATTTAAACGGTTTTAGAAGCTTTAGAGTGTTTTCTATTCAATAATATTTATTATATGCATATATTAGCAATTTCTTACAGATTTTTTGTCAGTTTACTATGGGCACGCATTTCACCAACGGGGGCAGTATTCTGCCCTGGCCTTAACAGGTTTTAATCCTCAGTTTTCTCCTATCACAACCATTAAACTCTGTAACTGGTTTAAAGTCACCATTGGCCTCATGGTGAAATCCATGAGCGGTTTTCTTCCTGTCCTGCAACTGAGTTAGGAAGGACGCCATCCAAAGTGTAATTAATAACTTTACCATGCTCAAAGGGGTATTCAATGTCTGCTTTTTTATTACCAATGCCAATAGGTGCCCTTCTTTGTGAGGCATTGCAAAACCTCCTGGTCTTTTTGGTTGAATGTGTTTGAAATGCACTGCTCGACTGAGGGATCTTACAGATTATGTCATGGTTCCACCTGTCACCAGAGGGCGGCAGAGACCGTCCTAGAGACATTAATGACACTCAGGTGTGTCCAATTTACTCATTATGATTTCCCTGTTAAAAAATGTGTGTTTTCTGTTGTCCTTTGCAGAAGCTTGAATTATTTACTGTGTGGTGGCTGGCTGGCTGGCTGACTGGCTGAGATTTAGTGTTTATAAAAAAAATTTTTTTTTACTGTGATCCTGCGGCTACTGTATCTCAGTAAATTATTATGTTTATCTTTAACCACTGATTCCTCGTCTGGTCTCATCTCTGCACCTGGGTCCAACCTTACATATCACAGATAATTGTATGTGTGGGGTACAGAGATGAGGTAGTCATTCAAAAATCATGTTAAACACTATTATTGCACACAGAGTGAATACATTATTTATTATATTAACTTATTATGTGACTTGTTAAGCAAATGTTTACTCCTGAACTTATTCATGCTTGTCATAACAAAGGTGCTGAATACTTATTGACTCAAGCCAGCTTAGAATTTTTTATTAATTTGAACATTTCAAAAAACATTATTCCACTTTGACATTATGGGGTATTGTGTGTAGGCCAGTGACAACAAAAATATACATTTAATCAATTTTAAATTCAGGCTGTGTAACAACAAAATGGGGCAAAAGTTAAGGTGTGAAAACCTTCTGAAGGCACTGTTTCTACTAAAAGTTTGGACACACCAACTCACTCCAGGGTTTTTCTTTTACTATTTTCTGCATTGTAGAATAATAGTGAAGACATAACAATGAAATAACATATATGGAATCACGTACAGTAGTAGCTAAAAAAGTGTTAAACAAATCCAAATATGAGATTCTTCAAAGTAGCCACCCATTGCCTTGACAGCTTTGCACACTGTTGGCATTCTCTCAACCAGCTTCATGAGGTAGTCACCTGGAATGCATTTAAATTAACAGGTGTGCCTTGTTAAAAGTTAGTTTGTGGAATTTCTTTCCTCAATGCATTTGAGCCAATCAGTTGTGTTGTGACAAGGTAGGGTTGGTATACAGAAGATGGTCCTATTTAGTAAAAGACCAAGTCCATATTATGGCAAGAACAGCACAAATAAGCAAAGAGAAATGACATTTCATTACATTAAGACATGAAGGTTAGTCAATCTGGAAAATGTCAAGAACTTTGAAAGTTTCTTCATGTGCAGTCGCTAAAACCATCAAGCGCTATGATGAAACTGTCTCATGAGGACTGCCAAAGGAAAGGAAGACCCAGTGTTACTTCTGCAGAGGATAAGTTAGTTACCAGTTTCAGAAATTGCAGCCCAAATCAATGCTTCACAGAGTTCAAGTAACAGACACATCTCAATATCAACTGTTCAGAGGAGACTGTGCTAATCAGGCCTCAGTGAATCATGGTTGAATTGCTGCAAAGAAACCACTACTAAAGGACATCAAGAAGAAGACACTTGCTTTGGCCAAAAAACATGAGCAATGGACATTAGACCGGTGGAAATCTGTCCTTTGGTCAGCCTGTCCAACCGCCGTGTCTTTGTAAGATGCAGAGTAGGTGAACAGATGATCTCCGCATGTGTGATTCCCACCGTGAAGCATGGAGGAGGAGGTGTGGGGGTGCTTCAATTCAATTCACACTTAACCAGCATGGCTACCACAGTATTCTGCAGTGATACACCATCCCATCTGGTTTGCGCTTAGTGGGACTATCATTTGTTTTTCAACAGGACATGACCTAACACACCTCAAGGCTTTGTAAGGGCTATTTTACCATGAAGGAGAGTACTGCATCAGATGACCTGGCCTCCACAATCACCCGACCTCAAGCTAATTGAGATGGTTTGGGATGAGTTGAACTGCAGAGTAAAGGAAAAGCAGCCAACAAGTGCTCAGCGTATGTGGGAACTCCTTCAAGACTGATGGAAAAGCATTCCAGGTGAAGCTGGTTGAGAGAATGCCAAGAGCGTGCAAAGTGGCTACTTTGAAAAATCTAAAATATACTTTTTTGGTTACTACATTATTCCATATGTGTTATTTCATAGTTTTGATGTCTTAACTATTATTCTACAATGTAGAAAATAGTAAAAATAAAGAAAAACCCTTGAGTGAGTATGTGTCCAAACTTTTGACTAGTACTGTATGTATTGATTGCATTTTGATACTGCTACAGTGTTATTTGGGTTGTTAATTGGATTAGTCCCTCCGTCATTGATTTCTTGCCTCTGTGTTGTATTTTTCTTAAAATTGTTATTGTTTGACATTTGACTGCATTGTTATGCGCTAGTAACAAAGCATTTCGCTGCACCGCTATAACAGCTGGTAAACTGTATGTGACCAATACCCTTTGATTCAATTTGATATCTTAAGTCTTCCCAACCCTGGCAGTCATTCTGAATTAAGGTTGTGAGTGAATACAATTTCTAATTGTTGGGTATCCCCACTCTTGTTGAAATCCAATAGGAATTACACATGACTTTGCAAGCCAGCATAATGTGACTTGCAGGCCTGATGTGCCCTGTAAACTATGCGTTTCAGGCCACTGTATTAGCTCAATTTCGAGAACTTCTGGAGCAGATGGAGTTAAGGAAGAGAAAGAAGCGAGATCGGACGATGACGTTTTCCTCCTTTTATGGAGATGAGATCTGTCGGACATTTCCACCTGACCTAATTAAAGTGCCCCTGGCCCAGCTGAGTAAGTGGCCATGAATTAAAGGATTATTCCACCAACTCCATGGGCTTTTTCTACAAGGTTGATCCTGTGTTTTGCGGGGACTCAGACACTCCGACAAAGAGGAGCGGGCCAGAAGCCACACCAGCCGTTCCAAGAAATCTGGCATTCAGGAATTGTATTTGTGCGGAGATCCGACCATAGCCCCTTTCTCTTTCTCTCTCTCTCTTTTTTTCTGTATTTGGATTTTTCAGGCGTGTGTGTTTTTTAAGTCTGAGGAGGGGGAGTATAGGGTAGAAGCAAACTTGTGGTCTGGTCACGTTCGTTTAAATTCTGTGCAGGCCAGGCATGTGGAGCAAAGCTGGGTAGATATTTCAGTCATTTGTTACCCGGCAGCCTCGGCGCGGGGCCGGAGTGGTTGCCAAGTTGTGACCGAGGCGCTGACACACGCACTCACATGTGTGCACAGCCCCGGCTGCAGGCAGCAAGGCAGCCAGGCCAGATGTGCTGCTCAGCTTGGCAGCTGGAGACAGAGAGAGAAACAGACAGGGCTTCGCAGCGCACAGAGGTAACCGATCCCACACTCCTCCTCTCTTAGATTCTGTTTTTATCTCTTCTCTGCTCTCTCGACTAATCTCCCCTGTTTACTTTGTTGTTCCCACTCTTTCATTATTTCCTCTCTCATGTCTTTTCCTTCTTCTTCTCTCATGTCTTGTCCTGTTCCTCATGTCCTCTTCCCAGTTGCTTCCCAGTTTCTCCTCTCTGATCTCTCTTCTTATTCTTCTCTCATCTTTTGTCTCTCACCCTGTCTGTTTCTCTCACTCTTTTGCTTCTCCATTATCACATTTTGTGGATATCCTTCATTGATGTCAATGGGAGAGTTGTGAGCCTCAAGTTAGGATTCTCAATTTATTACGTAGTCCTGTCCAACCACAGTGGAATAACTAGACCATAAACTACAATCCTATACAACTACAATCCTTAACAACTAGATGTAGCTATTCCATCCTCCATACAATAGTATTTCCCTGTCATTTTCTACCTAATTGGCAGCACAAACTTCTGGTTTCATGGATGCGAAGAGCATAATTAAACCTCAGAGTCTCTCTAGGGTCAGTGTGCAGGCTCTGGGTCCAGGCTCAGGCACAAGCACAAGCACCGGCTGGGCCAGTCTGTTAGAACCAGAAGCAACAACAGCAGCAGTCAGGAATTATTGTTTATTTCCACAATCAGGATGACTGATGCTGTCCCACTTAGGGTTCCAAGTGCTCAGCACACTGTGTGTAGTGTCTCAGGGCCCCGCCTGCCCCAATCAGCTAAAAAACATTAAGTGCTTCATTCCTGGCATGGCGCGATGGACCAAGGCAGAGGCCCTGTCTGGAAGCCAGCCTGCAGCAGGTTGCACTCAAAGGCACCACTTGTTGCAGCACGCCAAATTACTATTGGAGTGTCTGGTAGTGTCCCGGCAGACAGCTAGAGGGATAGACTGGACTGGAGGTTCTGGGAAATCCCACTGGTTGGGTTTGGTTGGGGTTGGGATGAAGGGCTTTTTGTTGTGGCCGATACACTATGTTGCTGCTTGTCTTCTAGCACGGATTGTTTGTTTGAGGGCTCACCACCCTATGTTGGAGCTTTTTACAGTGTGATCTTCAATGTCAAATCATTCCCTCAATACTTATGTCTTGGTTACATTTACTGTTCAGGTATGGTCTATATTGGGTTTATAAAGGTGTTATAAGTCATTAATATGTATAGTCATTAGGAATTGTATTTCTTAAAATAATAAATCACAATTATAAAGAAATAATGTCTGACATGCACTCAAATGTATTGAACCTTTTGGTATTGGTGACTTGATTGTCTGTTTGCACATTTGGCTTAAGCGTAGGTTGCCACCGAATATAAAAGTATCTATGGATACATGACAATGGACCATTGATGCTTTCATCATCATACCATATTTATAATATCATACTTCATAACCTGCTCAGCGCAATACAGGACTAAATCCGTTGTTTATTGTTGACTTGGTCCTGGCTGAGTATGTAGTATAAATTGGCACAGTGACGCGAGAAGGCAGGAATCCTGTCCCTCTCCCCTCCTGGCCATGGACATTCTTTCTGGCGGTGATTTCCTGCTCTGTGGCTTGACCCCGAAAGTCTTGTGGCGTGACTCATGGAGGGCTAGCGTGCCAGTGGTCTGGGTGTGGCCAAATGAAATCTATCACAGCGTGGCAGGCAGTCTGCCTGGGTCTCTGCCCTTGTGATAACACAGGTAGACTTATAGGTATCTACTCCAGACTGGCCAGTAGAGAAGAATGTTTCCCTTTCAAGAATCTACACTACAAAAGTATGTGGACACCCCTTCAAATGAGTGGATTTGGCTATTTCAGCCACACCCGGTGAATAAAATCAAGCACAGTGCCATGCAATCTCCGTAGACAGACATTGGCAGTAGATTGACCCATATTGAAGAGCTCAGTGACTTTCCATGTGGCACCATCATAGAATGCCACCTTTCCAACAAGTCAGTTCATCAAATTTCTGTCTTGCTAGAGCTGCCCCGGTCAACTGTAAGTGCTGTTATTGTAAAGTGGAAATGTCTAGGAGCAACAACGGCTTAGCTGCAAAGTGGTAGGCCACACATACTCACAGAATGGGACCCCTCGAGTGCTGAAGCATGTAGAGCATTAAAAAAAAATCGCTTTAGTATTTTAGTATTAATTAGGATCCCCAATTAGCTGCTGCCAAGGCAGCGGCTACTCTTCCTGGGGTCAAAACAGGAAACAACACAACAAATCAAATAAATAATATACATACATAGCACTACATTTACATCACAATTTAGCCATTCAGCAGGTGCTCCCATCCAGAGCAACCCACAGCTAATGCATTCATCTTTGCGAGACAACCACATAATATCACAGTCGTATCCAACCACATTTCGCATACATAATGCAATACATAATACAATGTAAAATACAATAGAAAATGTGCTGTAAGATGTTCTTTTATCAGTTTTTGAAACTCTGGTTTTAATGCTAGCTTTAGTTACCTGGGGTGGCAGAGTTCCATTTAGTCATGGCTCTATTTAATACTTTGCTCAGGAAAGTGATATCACAACTTAAACCTTCTACCTTCCTTCTCCATCATATCCCCACCACCTTCTTCCTAACAGTTTTTAATTGCATATCTGAAGAAGTGCAAGCTGCACTAAAACTGCTATGGTGAAACAGGGAAAATAAATCCATAGTGCCTTTGCGTGGTGGACTAGGGCACATATCATCAAACTTGTCATCAGGTCTTCCTTGACTCATACCCAGCCGAATTGGTTGGATATCTTATCTCTGAAATATGCTGCAAACCCATCACATTTAGATGTGGAGGAAAGTTCACATAGGTTTGAGGAGTAGGATTTATCAGGCCATCAATGGTCAAGAAGAGCACTCTCTCATTATTATGATTAGTAGTGATCAAGTTAGAAAAATGAGCCCGTCTTGCATTTCTAATTGTCTTGTTATATATGCCAAGATGCTCTCTCAGAATATAACAATGGACCTGGAACTTTGACTTTCTACACTTCCACTCTGCCTTTCTGCAATTTCTTTTTAATTGATTAGTTTCCTCACTCATCCTCCATTTGGATGTGGCCTTTTACAACTTTACTGGAGCTATGGCATCAATGGTTGACCGTAATTTGCTATTAAAGTTATCAAATAAATCAATACAAGAGGAAGGCAGAATATGTGGTGGAGTATTGTTCATACACTCAATGAAATCTGTAGCAACTTCCGAGGTAAGATAGCATTTCTTAATAATGCAGTATTACCCTGTGCTATGGGTAGCAAGGTAGTAAAAAATAGACAGTGGTGATCAGAAAAAGCTACACCAACAATAAAGGATATGTCACTAGAAAATCCCTTGGTAATAACCAGGTCCAGAGAATGGCCGTGGTTATGGGTGGGCCCAGTAACGTGTTGGATAGAGTCTATAGAGCCCAAAAGATTCATAAATTCAATGGCCTTGGAGTCAGTCTCTTTGTCAACATGAATATTAAAATCGCCCAACACAATGATTTTATCATAGTTCTCAAGGACAATAGACAATAGTTAAGATAAATCAGTAAAACAAGTGGGGCAGTGCTTTGGTGGCCTATACAGGGTTATGGCCAGCACTGGTGCCTGACATTTAAACAGTATAGCATGATGCTCAAAAGACCCAAAGTCGCCAAACGAAATCTCCTTACAGTTGAGAGCATTAGTAAAAATGCTCTCAGTTAGTATGAAAAGCTGTAGTCCGGGGGGAGGCTTCAATAAGAGTGGCACTACAGTCTGATGACAGCCATGTTTCAGTGAGAAACATACAATCAACTTTGCGCTCAGTAATGAGGTCTTTCATGAGAACAGTTTTACTAGTGATTGCGCTAACATTTAAAAGCGGCATATTCAATGAGTGTGGCCACTCTTCCCCTGGGGCATCTGCCTCGAGGTAACCAATGGAATAACAACCAAATTATTAATGTTACAACCATGTTTTCATGTCTCCAATCTAACAGAATGGTAGGAGATGATAGTTTGTATAAACTCACTAGAGGTCGGAGTTAAAGGAACATAAATTAGGTTACTCACAATAACCGTAGTGCCATTTCTACAGGAGTTGATATGCCTTCCAAGTCTTCTGTTGCTTTTTCTGACAGGGAGAACTAGACTAGCACAACCAGACCCTGTCTGTCAGTCTCGAAAACAGTTTGCGATGTGGCTGGAAATAATCCTGGAACCCCTGTGATTAGGGTGAATCCCGTCTCTTTTAAAAAGTGCTGGTTGCTCCCACAGCAAATCAAAGTTGTCACAAAAAGAGACATTCCTGTCATTTCTTCAGGTACTCGTTCGGGGCAAAGAGTCTGATAAAACGTTCCGAACCCCTTCGGTAGCACGGGAGGAGGCCAGAGAAAATGATTTTCTTTCCTGTGCCAGCGAGGGTGTTTAAAACCTTTTTGTAGTCCTCCCTCAGTTCCTTAGATTGCCTAAAACGAAGGTCAATATTGGAGTAGTTGGCCAGAACCGTGGGCAGGAGAGAGTTGATGTCATGGACACGGGATCCTGGTTGACAGTGGACCTTGGTTGGTCCACAGATCGTAGGCAGGCCAAAATCTCTCACCAGTTGCCCACAATGATGGTGGTCATGATGGAATCCGATGAGGAAGCTACCTGCTGAACTGCGGTGGCCGTGGGGGAGGGGGCCACTGGGCGGCCGCCGGCTGTTGGTACAGAGTCTTCATAATATATATATATATATATATATATATATATATATATTCTGCACATCTAACATTCCAGTGTTTAATTGCTATATTGCAATTACTTCGCCACCATGGCCTATTTATTGCCTTACCTCCCTTATCATACCTCATTTGCACATACTGTATATGGACTTTTTCAACTGTATTATTGACTGTATGTTTGTTTATTCCATGTGTTGTTGTATGTGTCGACCTGCTTTGCTTTAGCTTGGCCAGGTCGCAAATGAGAACTTGTTCTCAACTAGCCTACCTTGTTAAATAAAGGTGAAATAAAAATAAAAAATATAGACAGGTGTGTGCCTTTCCAAATGATGTCCAATTAATTTAATTTACCACTGGTGGACTCCAGTCAAGTTGTAGAAACATCTCAAGGATGATCAATTGAAACAGGATGCACCTGAGCTCAATTTCGAGTCTCATATCAAAGGGTCTGAATACTTATGTAAAGGTATTTCTGTTTTTTATATTTAGTACATTTGCAAAAATATATGGGGTATTGTGTGTAGATTGATGAGGATTTTGTATTTATTTAATCAATTTTAGAATAAGGCTGTAACTAAACAAAATGTGGAAAAAGTCAAGGGGTCTGAACACTTTCCGAAGGGACTGTATACACCCATGATCCATGCTGACTCCCGTGGCTGGTAGGACCGTCTCAAGCGGGGCAAAACTGTTTGATAGCTGAATTGGATCTTCTTGGATAGATGATGGGTGGCCAGACTTCCTCTCTGATCTCCTATACCTTGCGAGTGTCCAGTCTCCCATGAGCCGCGGCGTTGATCTTAACATCGGTCCGTTGGATTGGAACAGATCGACCGACAGCTTTGCTATAGAAGACATTTCAAACTGAGATTCGGTTTGCCTGGGTTACAGCATGGTCGGTGTATTTAGAAAGCAGTTTATCCTTTTCTCCCAGCCTAGCTAACAGCCGGAGGATCTCTTCCCTAAGCTGCTTGATGGTGATGCAAGCTGATTTAGGGCAGACAAATCCCTGTCCATTTTCCAGTTCCACCTTATCTTCATCTTTTTATTGTGTGGAAATCATCTCACACCTGAAGCATTTGTTCCCAGCCGTGGATATAAACACCGTTGGGCTAGTACTGCTAGCGTTAGCCTGCTCCGTTTCCATGATGGCAGCAGCTAACTGTTACTTAACAGGAATCTGGGACACAAACTTGCGGTCCCAGCCGTAAAGGCTGACCGCATCGCGGAACCCATAGCAATACAAACTTTAGCTATGATTAAACACGATTTAATGAAAACTATTTCATAAAAACAACTAACCGAGTGTAGACAGTACACTGTTCTGTTGTGCACTTTGATGACGTCTGTTGCGTAAAGGGTGCTTTGCTATTTTTGTTCAGCGGAATGACCTTTGCCTCTGTCCAGGCCTGAGGGCATACTTCGTCTTCTAGGCTTGAATTGAAGATGTGGCAAATAGGAGTCGCAAAGTATTCCGCTACCAACCTCAGTAATTTACCATTCAGGTTGTCGGTTCCAGGTGGTTTGTCCTTATTTATAGACAGCAATGTTTTCACCTCGTCCACACTAACTTTGCATAATTCAAATGCTTGTCTGTCATTTTTTGGTCCGTTATGCATGAACATGAGGGCTCAGCATTTGTTGTCTGCATTTCATACCTAAGTGTTTTTAATCTTGTCAACAAAAAAGTTATTAAAGTAGTTGACAATATCAAAGGGCTTTGTTATGAATGAGCCAACAGCCTCGATGAAGCTGAGTTATTTAAGGTATGCCAGAGATTTTTACTATAATTTTTTATGTCATATATCTTTGCTCCATCGTATAGTTTCTTCTACTTTTTGTTTACTTACGTGATTTATCAATTTACTGTACAGTATGTTTGCCAATCTGCTGTGTTGCCAGACTTATTTGCCATTCTCTTGGCCTCATCCATCTCAGTCATTACATTTTTCAATTCATCATCTATCCATGGAGATTTGGCCATTTTAACAGTCAGTTTCTTTATGGGCGCATGCCTGTCAGTAACCGGAAGAAGACATTTCATAAATGGTTCAAGTGCAGCGTCAGGATGTTCCTCATTACACACATCAGACCAACAAATATTTTTCACATCTTCAACATAGGAATAATTGCAAAACCACTTCTATGATCGCTTATACACTCTTTTAGTTCCAGTCTTTGGAACTTTGTTTTTCCTAGATATGGCTATTATATTTTGATCACTACATCCGATGGGTGTGGATACTGCTTTAGAGCATATTTCTGCAGCATTAGTAAAGATGTAGTCAATACAAGTGGATGATATTAGTTCATGTTCTGTTTGTAAATACCCTGGTAGGTTGACTGATAACCTGAACCAGGTTGCAGGCTTTTCGTTGAGTGGACAGCTTGATGAAAGCCAGTCACTATTTAGGTCACCTAGTAAATATACCTCTCTGTTGATACATACATTCTCAATCATTTAACACATATTATCCAGATACTAACTGTTATCACTTGGTGGTCTATAGCAACTTTCTACAAGAATAGGCTTTAGGTGAGAAAGGTGAACCTGTAGCCATATTACTTCAACAGCTTTTGACATGAGATTATCTCTAAGCTTTACAGGAATATGACTCTGAATATAAACAGCAATACCTTCTCCACAGGCATTCCTGTCTCTTCTATAGATGCTATAATGATGTATTGCTACCACTATAATCAAAGGAATGATCTAAGTGAGGTTCAGAGATAGCCAGTTTATGAATGATTTATGTTGCTAGCAAGTTATTGATTTCATGAACCTTGTTTCTTAGGCTACACATGTTAATGTGGGGTATTTTTTGTGTTTTCCTGGGATTCTTGATTGTTTTTATTGCTTTACTGGGAGGCTTATCAGAGGTAAACTGGACAGCAATATTTATATTTGAGCTGAGGATGAACTGCTCACAGTGGGCTTCCTGCTAGGGCAAAACGGTATAACTCAGGTTCATAGGCACAACTCAGGTTCATAGGCACATGATTAACATGTTTGTCCAGAGCACCTTAAATGTTATTACATACAACCGTGAAGAACTATTGGATATCAGAGAGATGTCAACTTACCAGCACAACCAGCAACCCAAAGTGGATCCTTTGTCTGCACCTCTCAGGGCATTTGAACCAAAACAATGCCACCAGAGTAGAGGGTGCTGGAGTCTTCGGATGCGAGCACACCACGCACCACTTCAGAGTATATTACTTGCTAATGTCCAGTCCCTAACTAACAAAGTCGACGAAATCAGGGCAAGAGTTGCTTTCCAAAGAGATATCTGGGATTGTAACATTTCACAAAAACATGGCTAGCTGGCGACATGCTGTTGGAGTCCATACAGCCAACGGGATTTTCAGTGCATCGCGCCGACAGGAATAAACATCTCTCCGGTAAGAAAGAAGGGCGGGGGTGTATGTTTCGTGATTAACGACTCATGGTGTAATTGTAAAAACATATAGGAACTCAAGTCCTTTTGTTCACCTGACCTAGAATTCCTCACAATCAAATGCCGGCCATATTATCTCCCAAGAGAACCCTCCTCGGTTATCATCACAGCCATGTATATCCCCCCGAAAGCGGATACCAAGACGGCCATCAAGGAACTTCACTGGACTTTATGCAAACTGGAAACCATATATCCTGAGGCTGCATTTATTGTAGCTGAGGATTTTAACAAAGCTAATTTGAGAACAAGGCTACCTCATTTCTATCAGCATATCGATTGCTGTACACAAGCGAGTAACACGCTCAACCATTGCTACTCTAACTTCCGCGATGCATACAAGGCCCTCCCCCACCCTCCTTTTGGTACATCTGACCAACATATCACCTCCACCCTACCTGTGACCCTAGACCCACTTCAATTTGCTTACCACCCCAATAGATCCACAGACGATGCAATCGCCATCACACTGCCCTAGCTGGACAAGAGGAATACCTATGTAAGAATGCTGTTCATTGACTACAGCTCAGCATTCAACACCATAGTACCCTCCAGACTCATGATTAAGCTTGAGACCCTGGGTCTTGACCCCGCCCTGTGCAACTGGGTCCTAGTCTTTCTGACGGGCCTCCCCCTGGTGGTGAAGGTAGGAAACAACATCTCCACCCGGCTGATCGTCAACACTGGGGCCCCACAAGGGTGCGTCCTCAGCCCCCTCCTGTACTCTCTGTTCACCCACGACTGCGTGGCCATGCACGCTTCCAACTCAATCAATCAAGTTCGCAGACGACACAACAGTGGTAGGCTTGATTACCAACAACGACGAGACAGCCTACAGGAGGAGGTGAGGCCCTCGGAGTTTAGTGGCAGGAAAATAACATCTCACTCAAGGTCAGCAAAACAAAGGAGACAATCGTGGACTTCAGGAAACAGCAGAGGGAGCACCCCCCTATCCTCATTGACGGTACAGCAGTGGTGAAGGTGGAACATTTTAAGTTCCTCTGTGTACATATCACCAACAAACTGAAATGGTCCATGCACACAGTGTGGTGAAGAAGGCGCAACACCTCAGGAGGCTGAAAGAATTTGGCTTGTCACCGAAAACCCGCACTAACTTTTACAGGTGCACAATTGACAGCATCCTGTCGGGTGGTACGGCAACTGGTACGGCAACTGCACCGCCCACAACCGCAAGGCTCTCCAGAGGTTGTGCGGTCTGCAAAATGCATCACCGGGGGCAAACTACCTGCCCTCCAAATCATCTACAACAATACCTGATTTCAGATGAAATCAGATGTGAAATCACATATATTTAATACAAACATTTTCCGTCTGGTTTGCTTAATATAAGGAATTTAAATGATTTATACTTTTACATTTGATACTTAAGTATATTTTAGCAATTCCATTTACTTTTGATACTTAAGTATATTTAAAACCAAATACTTTTAGACTTTTACTCAAGTAGGTTTATACTGGTTAACTCGTATTTGGGACACTTTTTATGGGGTACACATAGAAAAGCCTGATCTGTGCTTATTTTGAAATAGCCATGGCTTAATATCTCCTATTAAATCAATGTAGGTGGAAGGACACGTGCAAGGTTGTATTATCAGTCGATCAAACCTACTGTGTACAAAACCTTGTTTGTATTAGGAATGAGTTGCAAGGTATTGTGTCTAAAACCTTATCCTATCACTTCAGGGGCAGGGTCCATACAGCCTGTGCTGTGACTGGTTCCCTGTGTCGTCCAATCCTGTCAAATAGAAAACGCATGACGGTTGTGTGAGTTGCCAGAAAAAAAAACTGAAAGCGCCCATAGCCCATTATACCGTCAGCTTCAGGCCAGTGTTTTGTCAAGCAACAGACGAACCATTGTGACCGAAAGCAGGGGGAAAAAATGTTATTTTTAATATAACTGTCTGGCCACGGTGATTAATTAAAATCATATGGTGTTTTCTCCTCTCTCTCTCTCCCTCCCTCCCTCTGTATGAAGGCAATGCTACAGGAGGCTGTAGAATGCTAAATGAGCATCTGTGCAGTGCTGCTGCAGGATACTGCTAGGCTGTGTTTAGATGTAAGTGATCCTTAAATGTCCCCTTTCACTCCTTCAGCTTCAAAAGGAACACTTCTGGGCTGGCGGGATGACCGTGCTCAGTCAGCGTTTTACTGAGGTTAAGAACCGAGAAAGAGCTAGCCTGAGGGAAACCAATGGTTAGAATTCATTTGTCATCATATTTTATTGTGTATATGATACTGTTCTTAAATGGAAATGATACATGCCCATCGGTTTTGTTTTATATATTAATAGCAAATCATATTGATAACTTTATTTTACAGTGCATTTCATGCATTGAGCTCAAAGCTCTCACACATTGGCTTTCGAGAGTCAAAAGCTGCTCTTAAATTTGATGCACATTCTCTGAAATGTTGTTTATTTAGATCCTGGGCCTAAAGTATTTACTTTTTTTATACCCCTTTTTCTCCCCAATTTTGTGGGATCCAATTGTTAGTAGCTACTATCTTGTCTCATCGCTACAACTCCCGTACGGGCTCGGGAGAGACAAAGGTTGAAAGTCATGCGTCCTCCGATACACAACCCAACCAAGCCGCACTGCTTCTTAACACAGCGCACATCCAACCCGGAAGCCAGCCGCACCATTGTGTCGGAGGAAACACTGTGCACCTGGCAACCTTGGTTAGCGTGCACTGCACCCGGCCCGCCACAGGAGTCGCTGGTGGGCGATGAGACAAGGATATCCCTACCGGCCAAACCCACCCTAACCCGGACGACGCTAGGCCAATTGTTCGTCACCCCACGGATCTCCCGGTCGGTTACAACAGAGCCTGGGCGCGAACCCAGAGTCTCTGGTGGCATATCTGGCGCTGCAGTACAGCGCCCTTAACCACTGCGCCACCCGGGAGGTCACGTCTTTACTTTTTATTGTGATTGCTGCTGAAGTAATACTGCAGTAAATAGGAAAACCAATGCAGACTAGCATGATATAGCCATTAACTCTGTCGTCCGTTCCAGAATTATAATACTTGGCATGAACTGTAATCTAACCTGCACATTGTTTATGCACAATTTGTTACGCCACTTAGGAGCCTTACTAATGTTAACGACAGGTCATAAACACGCATATAAAGCATCACAATAGGTGCACTACTACCCATGCTGTAGGTATCTCCATAAAAGCCGGTGGCCGCCGGGCATGTAGTGTACGTCGGAGGGTGGAGGGATGCTGGTTTCCTGCTCTCGCTCTCGTGACCAGCCTGCTTCCCCACCGGGCTATTACAGCTAGACCACCAGGCAGACTACCAGCACACAGACTGAGATCTGTTCAACCCTTCGCTCCCAGACAGTGATGGTGGCGCTCTAGGAGCCAGCCAACTGTTAATGGAGTTTATGATCCCTGTGCCAAAAGAGGCATACATACCTGGCCATTAGGTTGAACGTTAGAGAGCAACCTTCCACTGTTTACAGTAGTTTACATCAGATGAGGTTCAAAGGAGAAGCCCTATTAAGCTCCAGTAGGAGGTAAACAGAGAATAAGTTATGTAGCTTGATTCAGAGTGGGAATCATTCATTGATAGAGGGAGAAAGAGAGAAAGGTAGATCGTTAGAGCCTTAACACGGCCTGAAATGTAAATATGTTTCTCTCAGGCTACACTTTTACCTCACCTACTTACATGGACGACTTTTCAGAGACGCATACCATTGAGACTAGTGAAGGCTGCTGAGGGGAAGACGGCTGATAATAATGGCTGAAACAGAGCAACACATAGCAACCATGTGCTTGATACTATTCCACTGATTCTGCTCCAGTCATTACCATGAGCCCGTCATCCCCAATTAAGGTGCCACCAACCTCCTGTGATTGAGACACATCTTAGGAACGCTGCCTGTGTAAGAGGTATGTGGCAGGGTCTACAGTCAATCACGGATTACAAAAAGAAAACCAGCCCCGTCACGGACCAGGATGTCTTGCTCCCAGGCAGACTAAATCACTTTTTTGGCCCGCTTTGAGGACAATACAGTGCCACTGACACGGCCTGCAACCAAAACATGCGGCCTCTCCTTCACTGCAGCCGAGGTGAGTAAAACATTTAAACGTGTTAACCCTCGCAAGGCTGCAGGCCCAGACGGCATCCCCAGCCGCGCCCTCAGAGCATGCGCAGACCAGCTGGCTGGTGTGTTTACGGGCATATTCAATCAATCCCTATCCCAGTCTGCTGTTCCCACATGCTTCAAGAGGGCCACCATTGTTCCTGTTCCCAAGAAGGTAACTGAGCTAAACGACTACGGCACTCACTTCCGTCATCATGAAGTGCTTTGAGAGACGAGTCAAGGACCATATCACCTCCACCCTACCTGACACCCTAGACCCACTCCAATTTGCTTACTGCCCAAATAGCTCCACAGACGATGCAATCTCAACCACACTGCACACTGCCCTAACCCATCTGGACAAGAGGAATACCTATGTGAGAATGCTGTTCATCGACTACAGCTCGGCATTTAACACCATAGTACCCTCCAAGCTCGTCATCAAGCTCGAGACCCTGGGTCTCGACCCCGCCCTGTGCAACTGGGTACTGGACTTCCTGACGGGTCGCCCCCAGGTGGTGAGGGTAGACAACAACATCTCCACCCCGCTGATCCTCAACACTGGGGCCCCACAAGGGTGCGTTCTGAGCCCTCTCCTGTACTCCCTGTTCACCCACGACTGCGTGGCCACGCACGCCTCCAACTCAATCATCAAGTTTGCGGACGACACAACAGTGGTAGGCTTGATTACCAACAACGACGAGACAGCCTACAGGGAGGAGGTGAGGGCCCTCGGAGTGTCAGGAAAATAAAACTAAGGAGATGATTGTGGACTTGAGGGAACACCCCCCTATCCACATCGATGGAACAGTAGTGGAAAGGGTAGCAGGTTTTAAGTTCCTCGGCATACCCATCACAGACAAACTGAATTGGTCCACCCACACAGACAGCATTGTGAAGAAGGCGCAGCAGCGCCTCTTCAACCTCAGGAGGCTGAAGAAATTTGGCTTGTCACCAAAAGCACTCACAAACTTCTACAAATGCACAGTCGAGAGCATCCTGGCGGGCTGTATCACCGCCTGGTACGACAACTGCTCCGCCCACAACCATAAGGCTCTCCAGAGGGTAGTGAGGTCTGCACAACGCATCACCGGGGGCAAACTACCTGCCCTCCAGGACACCTACACCACCCGATGTTACAGATCATCAAGGAGAACAACCACCCGAGCCACTGCCTGTTCACCCCGCTATCATCCAGAAGGCGAGGTCAGTACACGTGCATCAAAGCTGGGACCGAGAGACTGAAAAACAGCTTCTATCTCAAGGCCATCAGACTGTTAAACAGCCACCACTAACATTGAGTGGCTGCTGCCAACACACTGACTCAACTCCAGCCACTTTAATAATGGGAATTGATGGGAAATTATGTAAAATATATCACTAGCCACTTTAAACGATGCTACCTAATATAATGTTTACATACCCTACATTATTAATCTCATATGTATACGTATATACTGTACTCTATATCATCTACTGCATCTTTATGTAGTACATATATCACTAGCCACTTTAACTATGCAACTTTGTTTACATACTCATCTCATATGTATATACTGTACTCGATACCATCTACTGTATCTTGCCTATGCCGCTCTGTACCATCACTCATTCATATATCTTTATGTACATATTCTTTATCCCCTTACACCTGTGTGTATAAGACAGTAATTTTGGAATTGTTAGTTAGATTACTTGTTGGTTATTACTGAATTGTCGGAACTAGAAGCACAAACATTTCGCTACACTTGCATTAACATCTGCTAACCATGTGTATGTGACAAATACAATTTGATTTGATTTGATTTATGTACTGGGTGCTGTTTCACCAAGCTGCCTGTAGATGGAGCCGTTAATAGGGGATTATGTATTAGCCCTGTGCCCAAGTGCTCCATAATCCACAAATACCCAGCATGTGACCAAGCACCTCACACTCTTCCTCTATTGTTCAGCTGCCACCACACTAACCCCCATACAACAAGACATTCAATTGTGACATCAAGCATTTTTCCAAGACCATCATCAATCTGTCTCTTTACGCACACAAGTCTATACTGAAGCTTCCTCATCCGGATCTTCTGAAGTAGAGGATGTGTTGTGGGGAGCAGGGCTAGAGGGGGTGAAGCCCAGCACCGTCGGAGGCTGCTGTATTTATAGATGGTCCCAGAGAAAGGTGTTTGTGTCTGAGCATATAGTACAGGACATTCTTATGAGAGGGAGAAGCATGGCTTCCCAGCCCCCTGTGGAGTTAGCACTTCCAGGTCATGACTGCTGGTGATGGGGTGGAGGGTACAAGAGTAGGGGGGTGACTGGGGGTATGCCGAAAATGGGGTGGATGGAGAGTAGGCTGGAGATGGGGTGAGGGAGATAAGGTGGAAATGTATATGGAAGAGGGGAGTGAGGGGTATGGTGGTATTGGGTGACGGGTACTAGAGGTAGGATGGGTGGGATTTGGTGAGGTGGAGGGTTGGGATGGTTGAGGTGTGTGTGTGTGTGTGTGTGCGTGTGTACATGTGTGTGTGTGTCAGCATTGTTGGGTGGCCTAGATTTAGTGTGAGAGGAGAACAGGGGTCACATCCTACAGACTTCCTGCAGGAGGCCATAAAACCAGTCAGACAACAGGAGATATGGATGGGGGAGGAGGGAGAAAGAGAGAGAAAGAGACTGAAAACTGAAATAAAATGAAAGACTATAGATGTAGGCCTAATTTGGCTGTTGGAGATTCTCACACACTTCATAGTATTACTTCATTTGGTGATGCAACAACAAACAGCAGAAACTTGTGAAAACCAGCACAATTTGAGCAACACAACATCCTCCTGTTTTTCTTAATGCTATTTGGGTACATCTTGTGATCATCTGTTGAAAGACAATACGCAAAATAATTGCAACATTTCAGTCTTACAAAATGTACACCCATAGACCGTAAAAAAGACATTCCCAAAAATGCACACCCACCAATAATACTTGTAACACAAGTTAAAAGTGCTATCATATGTTTGTTGGTTTTGGTACAAAATACTACAACTGCGACCTGGCCAAGATAAAGCAAAGCAGTATGACACAAACAACACAGAGTTACACATGGGATTAACAAACGTACAGTCAATAACACAATAGAAAAATATATATACAGTGTGTGCAAATGTACTAAGATTAGGAGGTGAGGCAATAAATAGGTCATAGTAGCGAAATAATTACAATTTATCAATTAAACACTGGAGTGGTAGATGTGCAGAAGATGAATATGCAAGTAGAGATACTGGGGTGCAAAGGAGAAAAGAACAACAACATGGGGATGAGGTAGTTGGATGGGCTATTTACAGATGGGCTGTGTAAGCTGCTCTGACAGCTGATGCTTAAAGTTAGTGAGGGAGATATAAGACTCCAGCTACAATGATTTTTGCAATTTGTTCCAGTCATTGGCAGCGAGAACTGGAAGGAAAGGCAGCCAAAGGAGGAGTTGGCTTTGGGGATGACCAGTGAAATATACCTGCTGGAGCACGTTCTACAGGTGGGTGCTGCTATGGTGGCCAGTGAGCTGAGATAAGTCTTTGCTAGGTAAAGCCCTGCCTTATAGGTGACCTGGAGCCAGTGGGTTTGGCAATGAATATGAAGCAAGGGCCAGCCAACGAGAGCATACAGGTCGCAGTTGTGGGTAGTATATGGGACTTTGGTGACAAAACGGATGGAACTGTGATAGACTACATCCAATTTGCTGAGTAGAGTGTTGGAGGCTATTTTGTAAATTACATCGCTGAAGTCAAGGATCGGTAGGATAGTCAGTTTTACGAGGGTATGTTTGGCAGCGTGAGTGAAGGATGCTTTGTTGCGAAATAGGAAGCCGATTCTAGATGTAATTTTGGATTGGAGATGTTGGAGGGAGAGTTTACAGTCTAACCAGACACCTAGGTATTTGTAGTTGTCCACATATTCTAAGTCAGGACTGTCCAGAGTAATGCTAGATGAGCGGGCGGGTGGAAGACCGTAGCCAGGTGGAACGCATGGCCAGCCGTAGGAAAATGCTTATTGAAATTCTCGATTATTGTAGATTAATCGGTGGTGATAGTGTTTCCTAGCCTCAGTGCAGTGGGCATCTGGGAGGAGGTGCTCTTATTCTCCATGGACTTTACAGTGTCCCATAACTTTTTGGAGTTTGTGCTACAGGATGCTAATTTGTTTGAAAAGCTAGCCTTTGCTTTCCTAACTGCCTGTGTATGTTGGTTCCTGACTTCCCTGAAAAGTTGCATATCCCGGGAGCTATTCACTGCTAATGCAGTATGCCACAGGATGTCTTTGTGCTGGTCAAGGGCAGTCAAGTCTGGAGTGAACCAAGGGCTATATCTGTTCTTAATTCACATTTTTTGAATGTGGAGGTATTTAAGATGGTGAGGAAAGCACTTTTAAAGAACAACCAGGCATCCTCTACTCACGGAATGAGGTCAATATCCTTCCAGGATACCTGGGCCAGGTCGATTAGAAAGGCCTGCTTCTGAAGTGTTTTAGGGAGCGTTTGACAGTGATGAGGGGTGGTCATTTGACCGGGGACCCATTACGGACTCAGCCAATGAGGCAGTGATCGCTGAGATCCTAGTTGAAGACAGCAGAGTTGTATTTAGAGGGCAGGTTGGTCAGGATGATATCTATGAGGGTGCCCGTGTTTACGGATTTAGGGTTGTACCTGGTAGGTTCCTTGATAATTTGGGTGAGATTGAGGGCATCTAGCTTAGATTGTAGGACTGCTGGGGTGATAAGCATATCCCAGTTTAGGTCACCTAACAGTACAAACTATGAAGATAAATGGGGGGAATTAATTCACATATGGTGTCCAGGGCACAGCTGGGGTGCTGAGGGTCTATAACTATAACAAGCTGCAACAGTGAGAGACTGATTTCTGGAAAGGTGGATTTTTAAAAGTAGAAGCTCAAACTATTTGGGCACAGACCTGGAAAGCATGACAGAACTCTGCAGGCTCTCTCTACAGTTAGGGATGGACATTTCAGAATTTTTGGTGGCCTTCCTAAGCCAGGATTCAGACATGGCAAGGACATCAGGGTTGGCGGAGTGTGCTAAAGCAGTGAATAGAACAAACTTAGGGAGGAGGCTTCTGATGTTAACATGCATGAAACCAAGGCTTTTACTGTTACAGAAGTCAACAAATGATAGCGCCTGGGGAATAGGAGTGGAACTGGGGGCTACAGGACCTGGGTTAACCTCTACATCACAAGAGGAACAGAGGAGGAGTAGGATAAGGACTGGTCGTCTAGTGCGTTGGGGACAGAGAATAAAAGGAGCAGATTTCTGGGCGTTGTAGAATAGATTCAGGGCATAATGTACAGACAATGGTATGGTAGGATGTGAGTAGAGTGGAGGTAAACCTAGGCGTTGAGTGATGATGAGAGAGATTTAGTCTCTAGAGGCACTAGTTAAGCCAGGTGAGGTCTCTGCATGTGTGTGGGTTGGGACAAAAGAGCCATCTAAGGCATTTTGAGCGGGACTGAGGGCTCTACAGTGAAATAAAACAATATGAACTAGCCAAGACAGCAGTAGACAAGACATATTGACATTAGAGCGAGGCATAAAGCAATCACAGGTGTTGATCAGGAGAGCTAAGACAATAATGGGTAAATGGCGATGAATGGGCAGAGCGGGTCAGTTAGGTACATACAGGACCTGAGTTTGAGGCTGGGGCCGACAGGTAAACAAAATGAGCTACCGTGTTATTGAAACAGTCCAGGGGGCATCAGCTGTGTAGCCGAGTGATCATAGGGTCAAAAGAGCAGCAATAGGTGAGTCAGGGTGCCGTTCAGTAGTCACTACTACACTATGCAAGCAGGAGACATAGCGTTCAGAAAAGCTAGCGGGCCGGGGATAGTAGATGGTTTTTAGGCAACATCGTAACAGAATAGCCTGTTAAGACCACATCGGGCGATCACGTCGGCAGTCCAGTCGTGATGGATCTGCGGGGTTCCGTGTCGACAATAAAGGGTCCAGGCCAATTGGCAAAGAAGGTATTGTAGCCCAAGAATTAGCTGGTATATGGGCCTAGCTCGAGGCTAGCTCAAGGCCTGGCCGGGGTATCCTGGAAGGATATTGATCTCATCCCGTCAGTAGAGGATGCCTGGTTATTTTTTTTAAATGCCTTCCTCACCATCTTAAATAAGCATGCCCCATTCAAGAAATTTAGAACCAGCAATAGATATAGCCCTTGGTTCTCTCCAGACCTGACTGCCCTTAACCAACACAAAAACATCCTATGGCGTTCTGCATTAGCATCGAACCGCCCCCATGATATGCAACTTTTCAGGGAAGCTAGAAACCAATATACACAGGCATTTAGAAAAGCCAAGGCTAGCTTTTTCAAGCAGAAATTTGCTCCCTGCAACACAAACTCAAAAAAGTTCTGGGACACTGTAAAGTCCATGGAGAATAAAAACACCTCCTCCCAGCTGCCCACTGCACTGAGGATAGGAAATACTGTCACCACCGATAAATCCACTATAATTGAGAATTTAAATAAGCATTTTTCTATGGCTGGCCATGCTTTCCACCTGGCTACCCCTACCCCGGTCAACAGCACTGCACCCCCCACAGCAACTCGCCCAAGCCTTCCCCATTTCTCCTTCTCCCAAATCCAGTCAGCTGATGTTCTGAAAGAGCTGCAAAATCTGGACCCCTACAAATCCGCCGGGCTAGACAATCTGGACCCTTTCTTTCTAAAATTATCTGCCGAAATTGTTGCAACCCCTATTAGCCTGTTCAACCTCTCTTTCGTGTCGTCTGAGATTCCCAAAGATTGGAAAGCAGCTGCGGTCACTCTTGACCCAAACTGCTACAGACCTATATGCTACAGACCTATATCTATCCTACCCTGCCTTTCTAAGGTCTTCGAAAGCCAAGTCAACAAACAGATTACCAACCATTTCGAATCCCATCATACCTTCTCTGCTATGCAATCTGGTTTTCAGAGCTGGTCATTTGTGCACCTCAGCCACGCTTAAGGTCCTAAACGATATCTTAACCGCCATCGATAAGAAACAATACTGTGCAGCCGTATTCTTTGACCTGGCCAAGGCTTTAGACTCTGTCAATCACCACATCCTCATCGGCAGACTCGATAGCCTTGGTTTCTCAAATGATTGCCTCGCCTGGTGTTACGTTCCCTAGGCTTCCTGAATTCTCCCCAAGCAGCTGATTGGTTGGCCCCCATTGATTGGGGAGTTGAGTTGAGTTGTAGCAGGGTGTTGCGTTCCCTCTTCACAGTTGTGTGTAGTACCTGGTTCACCAACTACTTCTCTGAGGGTTCAGTGTGTCAAATCGGAGGGCCTCTTGTCCGGGCCTCTGGCAGTCTCTATGGGGGTGCCACAGGGTTCAATTCTTGGACTGACTCTCTTCTCTGTATACATCAACGATATCGCTCTTACTGCTGGTGAGTCTCTGATCCACCTCTACGCAGACGATACCATTCTGTATACTTCTGTCCCTTTGGACACTTATCAACCCTCCAGATGAGCTTCAATGCCATACAACTCTCGTGGCCTCCAATTGCTCTTAAATACAAGTAAAATTAAATGCATGCTCTTCAACCGATCGCTGCCTGCACCTGCCCTCCCGTCCAACATCACTACTCTGGACGGTTCTGACTTAGAATATGTGGACAACTACAAATACCTAGGTGTCTGGTTAGCCTGTAAACTCTCCTTCCAGACTCGCATCAAACATCTCCAATCCAAAGTTATTTCTAGAATTGGCTTCCTATTTCGCAACAAAGCATCCTTCACTCATGCTGCCAAACATACCCTTGTAAAATTGACCATCCTACCGATCCTCGACTTCAGCGATGTCATTTACAAAATAGCCTCTAATGCCCTACTCAATAAATTGGATGCAGTTTATCACAGTGCCATCTGTTTTGTCACCAAAGCCCCATATACTACCCACCACCGCGACCTGTACGCTCTCGTTGGCTGGCCCTCGCTTCATACTTGTCGCCAAACCCACTGGCTCCAGGTCATCTACAAGTCCCCCCTTATCTCAGCTTGCTGGTCACCATAGCAGCACCCACCTGTAGCACACACTCCAGCAGGTATATCTCTCTGGTCACCCCCAACACCAATTCTTCCTTTGGCCGACTCTCCTTCCAGTTCTCTGCTACCAATGACTGGAACAAACTACAAAAAGGCTATCCAGCTGTCAGAGCAACTCACAGATTACTGCACCTGTACATAGCCCATCTATAATTTAGCCCAAACAACTACCTCTCCCCCTACTGTATTTATTTATTTAGCTCCTTTGCACCCCATTATGTCTCTCTACTTTGCACATTCTTCCACTGCAAATCTACCATTCCAGTGTTTTACTTGCTATATTGTATTTACTTCGCCTCCATGGCCTTTTTTTGCCTTTACCTCCCTTATCTCACCTCATTTGTTCACATTGTATATAGACTTATTTTTCTACTGTATTATTGACTGTTTGTTTTACTCCATGTGTAACTCTGTGTTGTATGTGTCAAACTGCTTTGCGTTATCTTGGCCAGGTCGCAATTGTAAATGAGAACTTGTTCTCGACTTGCCTACCTGGTTAAATAAAGGTGAAATAAAAATAAATAAATTAAGGCTAGCTGGTGCTTGCTTCGGGACAGAAGCGTTAACTAACAGTAGCCACTCGTTTGCAGCTAGCTAGCTGTGATAATCCGGTGTAATGATCCAGGGCGGCAGGAATCCGGTGATGTGGTAGAGAGAAGCAGTCTGATATGCTCTGGGTGAGGCTGATCCGTACCACATTGGGTGAGGCGGGTTGCAGGAAAGTATATTTAGTTCGATAGAAAAGTATATTTAGTTAGATAGAAAGTGAGATGAAGATATATACGAAAAAGACTGGCTATTTACACGGGATAAGACAAAGACAAACACACACGTCCTACTACTACGCCATCTTGGAAAATAATTCCTCTGTGTAAATGATATGATGCCACTCCACGATTGGTTTACAAACACTGTGAACCTCACGGCTCACACATTTTTGACCCTGGCTATGGCCCTGAGCCTCACAGTGGTCAGTTGAATGGAGTACTACCTCGAGGGCTTTCTGGTCTGAACTGTGGTTCAACTGTATACCTGAGAGTGGTCACAGGTCAGAGGTCACAGTGCAGTGGTTCTGCCCCTGCCTGTTTGTGTGTGTGTGTTTTGTATGTGTGTGTGTAATCAACGTACAGGACCAGGGGTGGTCAGTCACGGGTGTGTTTTGACAGAGGTCGGCAGCAGGATGTCAGGCTGCGCTCTGATTTCCTCTCTTACTTTCTCTTTGACTTTCTCCTTGACTTCACCTCCTTATCAGGCCTGCTCAGGTTTGCTGCTTTCTCACCTCTAGTATCCAGACCCAACCAGACCCCCTGAAGAAAGGAGGGCCGGGCTGCTCACATCTCATTCTCCATTCAATTAATATTCATTCATTGTGTGGACATTCAGTTTTTCTGTTTATTATGCAGGTAGCCTACTAAATTGATGCATACATGTAACCTGTTATTTAAGTGAGTTTATAAAGGTTAATTTCTACTGGAATATACTTAAACCTTATTTTAAAAATGGTTTAAGTGTAGTAATGTTGAAATGCCCCTTTTTCTAAAGTGGTGAAATTATCTTAACAGTGTTGAGTGCTCTGTGCAAGAGAGGTTGGTGCTGTACTCACTGTAGCCATCTATAGAGGCACATGGCAGGCAAGCGTTTTCAAGTATGGATCGTATGATCAGACATTTGCATCTTGTCACCGGTTTATGTGTGTGACACACACACACACACACTTCACATCTGCCTGCCTCAGTAGAGAACATACTCTTAGATCAGCCTTTAGTTAGTCTCCCCTCTACAACCTTACCCCTCCTTACTTAAAAATAAAAACTACTAACACACATCAAGAATAACAACATTGTTTTTAGCCCTTCTTATCTCCTCTCTCCCAAATATCCTGTTTCTTCGAGTTGCGGTGGCCAGAACCAATAGAAACCTCTTCCTGCTATTGGCTGACTTCACTTCCCAACGTTAGCACAATCTCATCCGCTCCAAACACCGCTTAGTGGAACCTCAACTAGCTTGCTGTCCAGAAAAAAATTATATTAGAATTTATACCAGTGTGTTTTACCAGGACTGAGAGGTCCTGAACAAATATGGCCAGCACCATTAAGGTAAGTACATTTGTATTTTTTTTTCGCCAAAGTTTTGGCTTTTTATTGGTTATTTTCTGTAGTGCTTGGGCATTGTTTTAGTTTTCGTGGCACTTTAAAGAAACACCCAGAAGGGTAACACCCTTCTGCCATAGAGGTGCGACAAGATTTCCTTGCAAATTTCCTTTTTCCTATGCGGATGGGTTGTACGGTTTCAAAAATCTTTGGGTTAATGACAAAATCTGAGATTTCGTTCTTTCGGACGCTGAATTGATTTGACCTGGCTTGTCTTACAAACAAATGAAACACACCGTAATTTACATTTCTTGAACATTTGATCCATTATGGAGAGGCACCAATTTTAACGTCTATTATGTTTTTGATGTTGATATTTTTACCTTTACAAAAAAAATACGAAAAGGAAATTGACATTTTTTTTTGCATTTTTATCTATTGGTCTTTTTTGGGGGGTGGGGTGGGGGGGTGAGTCATAAGTATTTGTCTTATCAAAGAACCATCTGCGAAAATTATACTTTGAAATGAAAAATGCAATCCTGTGCTGAAGGAACTGAAATAATGGGAGGTTTAAATTCTCTGAAGAAATGTTATCATGCTACTGTTATTGTTGCATTAATGCCTATGTTAACATCATAATCAAAATGAATGGTAACTAGTAGTAGTAAATAGTTCATACTTTGACATGGCTATCCTAGTGCTATCAAGTAATTACCCTTGTGTAGTTACTGTAACAACACCAATTAGACAATGGACAGAGGACAAAAGCATTTTTTGCTTTTTATAATAATCAAATAATCTAGGGCACAACATGCTTCGTAAGTAGCTAGAACTCATAGGCTATATCTCAATCAATATAACAAAAATATTTTTTCTGGTGCTCCTACATTTTATGTTGTGCTCCTAACTTTAAAGTTGGGAGCTCCAGTGCTACGCATTACATGTTTTAATTTAGAGTCCTGCTAGGGAGTCAGTCACCTGCAAACCTAATTCAACATGGCGTCTAATATTTCCACCCTCTGCGTCTGCCAGTGGCAGCACAAGATGTTCACAGCCAAATCACAGTGTGAGCAATAAAACAAAAGCAGGGAAGCCATAATTACATAATCAGCTGTCTTGCTGGTATTCAATGCAAACAGGTACAGTTTGGAAGTAGAACCCAAATGTTTGGCGAGGGAGCTTGCTCCTTCGTGACCCGTGATATTGTGGCACTGGGACCGTGGTTGAGTTGAAGTCCCAGGCAGAGAGGAGAGTGACTACTGTTTATAAACGCCTTCTCGATGCACTGGCTGTTTTTTTGTGGAACAGGTTTGGTGGTGGCGAACTTCATTGCATCTGATTGAGATTATTATAGATGACTATAAGAGTATTCTGAACAACGGACATAGATACTCTCTGTCACAATAGCACAAGACGATTGGGGAATAGTTTTACTGAAATGAGCATAACGCAACCAACTGAAAAGCTGCGTCATGTTGTTTTGATAGTGTCACACTAGTCACACTATTCTCAGCTTGAAGACACGTTATGGCACCAGTGGACAGTCTATCATCTTAGACAGTTCACCTGGGGTCAGTGAGTTGGGTCCTCTAGTATCTAGTACACACCTAGAAGGCAATGTTCACAGAACATAAGGGAGAAAAACATCAGAGAACAGATCTCATCCCTCACCAATCAGAAATGTTCTTGGTAGACCAACCTGTTAACTTTGCTGGTCCACAGCCACTTCTTTAGTCCTAAATGTGTTAAAAAAAATAGAAATACACTTAATACAATGTACAATTAATTACACAATGAAGAGTGTAGCATTCAGTTCAGTGAGTCAACCACATCAGGATATCAGGACACAAACAAAACAGTTTATCATGCCCGCCTATGGACAGAACTGAGGCAAACAATGCAGATAGTGTGTATATGTGTGTGTAATACACATACCAGAGGGGGATCCAGGAAGTTGTGGCCAACCAACCTCTGTGTCTTTGTGAGGTCTGAGGCTCTGGCCAACCTTTGTCACTGACCTATGGAAATAAAAATACCCATAATTTTTCTAATTGAAACTCTCCAGGCTTTTGCCGTTCCACGCTTCATCCTGTACTATAGTTTCACACATAAGCTCCGTCTCTTTCTCCATAACACATGTTACTGCCAAATCAAGGCCCCTGGAAGTTATTCATCATAGGATCTCTACTAGGCAAAAACATTCTCTCTGTGGTATCCTATTGCGAAACAAAACATGTTTTCAAGCAGTCATGTACAAATCAGACTGCTTTTCAATGCTAACAAAACGGCTTTCGTGGAAACGTAACACAGGTGTTCTTCCTGTTTGAAAAATAACAGATCTTGTGTTTTGGACGGGGAGGTTTGTCTCTGTCAATTCATAGTAGGACACCCCAATATTGCCTGTCTGACCAAATGAAAATGAAGTTGGTCTTAATTGGTGAAATCAGGGAGGGAGCTACTAAAACAACATCCAGAATGGCTGCCCCAGATTGAAGGCCATTACCTGCACTACTGATGTTACTGCATCTTGTTCTGGAGGCAGCCCTGCAAAGTGGTCACTAGCTCTCATAGCCACAAAGCCATGACATCTGATTTCAAACCTAACCTTAACCCTAACCCTTTAGACCAAAAAGTGAATTATTACAATTGCCAATGTTGCAGCTGGCCTATCTAAGGGGAAATTGCTCAGTTCTGCCTCCAGGACAAGACTAAAATAAACGTCAACCTGCGGTGAACTGCCCAATGGCCTGCTGTGTAGAAATTGCAGGGCGAACTCCCTCCCTCCCACTCCCTCTTTCTATTTCTCCCTCTCTTCATCCGGCCATCAACTCCATTAGTGTTCCAAATCTCAGCCACAATCAAAATGCCAACGATGAGCACTTCCTGTTATGCGCTCCCCACCTCCCGATATCCCTCCCCCTAAAAGGAACTTTAAACACAGGAAATGCTGGGAGAAGGGGAGCTTCCTGTCTTCAGCCACACCACACCATGTCTCATTGGGAAGGCTGCCTGGGACATTCTCCATGAATGGGTCCAATGGCTCCATTGAGAGGGAGTACAGGACTAGAGCTACTCATACACTGTGAATATGGCTCTCTATGTCACTTTATAAGGTCAGAATGACCCTGGAGACACTGGAGCATGTTTAGGAAGAATTGTTTTAGGACAAAATGTGCACCATAAAGTACTGTAAACCAGCTCAGGCTAACATGATTTTGACTGTTGTTAAATGTGATATACACAACATTATATGAGGTGAAATTAAGTGTACTATACCAATTTCCACTTATAAAGCACAATATTTATGGAGGGTAATTTACTATACTGCTTCAGAGGGGCTCAAGTTCTGATTTGAACCAGCTGCCCTCTGGTCAGCAGTTCATTTCCCTACCCAGACGGCCATGCTGCAGCCCCTGGAACTCCACTAGAGGACCCATAGAGGACCTCCCTGAATGTGTACATTATATGACTTATTCTATGGTGGACACTGTTCGGTAGGAAAACTGGGCTCAGCACAGCCTCATTCTTCCCTGCCTAATTCTGTGTTCATTTTCTTTGACCATGACACTAAGGTTGTGAAACTATCTCTCATTTTCCATAGAAGAGGAATAATGGACCTTAGAGGAATGTACTGTACTGAGTTGGGGCAAGATGGAGACCTGGCCAGACTCTTGTGTTGTTGTGATCTAAGCTAGTTTAGTTTAAATCTAAAGGCGAATTATGTTTGCTTCATTTTGTCTTGGTGTTTATGGAATATCTGAATCTTCTCTATGTTGTGATCGCCAAATCTAGTATTTACTGTCATGTTATTTTGTCACATTATTTCTGTTGGCTTCAGGATGGCCAAATATTTTATAACTGGTTTCCAGTGTTTACAGTTGTAGGATCTTAAATTGATCCAGTTTGCTACAGCAGGAAAATAATAGTCCTACAGCAACAAGACATGTGAATTATTATGTGGATTATAATTAGTGGACATTTTTGTAGGGGTTGATACATTTTTCATAAGCGTAAATCAACTCTGAATTTTCATAGTGGAAATTACAAACTTCTGAAGCCTTTTTAAACCTCAAATACACTACAAGTTGAGCATGTTCTACATTTCAGGCAAGTTCTCCTGCAACAGGGTGATCACATTAAAATCTTACATCTGTAAATTGTTCCCAGACACAATGTAAACAGACTGCATTAAAATGGCACTCGATGGCTACACATCTATCAGAAATCCCAGCTGTGATTGATGATGGATCTCTTTGTGGCCTATCTTTTGGTTGTTTTTTGGTCAGTTCCTGGCTTTATGGTCTTTTCCATAGGATCAAAGCTCAGGAAGTATGGAGCTGTGTGGCTGAACATTAGCTGTGAATGGATGTGGTTTTGTTTTGTTTGCATTTGGTGAACAAAAGCTGTGTGTGCCCCTTATTCATGCTGGCTGGGGTCACCTCGTGTATATTATGCTCTGCTCTCCTCTATCTCTAACCCCTGGACCCGCTCTCAGATGATGGTCAATGAGCCGAGCCTGCTCTGTAATGTGGTTTGCAGCTGACATATCAGGGAGGACCAGTCCCCACTAGATTAATCTGCTTTCCGACACAGCTTCCTTTTCCTCCTAAGTGATTTGAGATCAGGGTGGGTCACTTACACCGAGATGTTGGAGGGGCACTCCTTCCACGAGAGAGAGAGAGAGAGGAGGGCAGGTTGAGGAGGGCTGACGAGCTCAGAGAAAAAGAGAAGAGAAGGGTTGGTGTTTGACTCAGATGGAAGCCCTCTGAGGTATATGTAGCAATACAGGATTTGGCTAAGAGATTTTATGAACAATACTGGGAAAATTAGAGACAGGTTGCCATGTCATGGCATTTGTGGGAAAATATGTGTTTGTGTTAGTCATTGGTGTTGAATGGATTTTTACTGTTGGATCCCATTCATTTGAGGTTGATGGGAGGAGACAGGAATGGCTTTGAAATAAATGAAGGATAAACACTAGATTAATCAAGATTTAATTAACTCCTTGGCTAGAACATGCATTTAATCTTTAAATGTACAAATCCTAAAAGCGTTTTGTATTGCATATGATTCCATCTTTCTTGGATGAAGGACACATGGAGACCTGACTGAGGCCTTGTGGTTAGAGGGTGTATACCCAGTGATGAGATAATCATGAGTGTGGTCTGCACTGTGGTCTCCTGACATCACAACAAATGGATGTTGGAATGAAAGTTGAAGTAGAGTCTCAATTTACATTTCCCCCAAGAATGGCTGAATATGCTTAGAATGCCTTGACCTAACCCAATAACCTAAAGAATACCTGGATTTTTTTTTTTAACTCTCAGGTCTCTCTACAGCTAAATTGGGGGTCTTGGGATAGGGAATAACTGAACAGTTGAGAAAGTATAAAACACTTAATAAAATGTTTGTTGTTTTTGAACTTTTTTATGCCATTGGCACAGAGTATTTAATTATAAATCAAAAGTGTAAACCCCCTAAAGCAGGCTTTGGGCGACAGTGGCTAGCAGGGGAACCTAACAGATTTCTCATGTAAAATATATTTAATTTCAAAATGAATAACCTGTATAAATAGAGGGGAAAACTAAGAAAAAAAAGGGGAAAACATCCCCCAAAAATTACAGGAAGTAACCCAGACTCTTTAGGAGGCCTATCCCATCTAGATGGCACCGGGTGAACTTAGCTCAGACCTGTGATGCCAGGATGTAGCAATTGTCCTGTGAGGAAGACAAAAAGTTGGACAAAATGCCTGTGAAACGTTAATGATCAAGAGGGTTAGCATGTGGTAGTTTAGAGGGTCAGGTTGGTTAATATTGGTACTCTTTGCCCATGTTGTCGATCATATAGAGCCTGGTAGACACCCAGCTGGTTTAATCATAGCGTATACTTCTGTGCTCTAATTCAACCCAGGTAGAAGTGAATGAAACTGGAGCACTTTTACTGGCCATGGTAATCCCTCTATAATGAGGGGGCCTGGTTTTCAGGTGAGTTTTCCAGGGGTCATTCTGTCTGCCATTTTACTCACAAAACAATGAGCTCACAAGGAGGTATTCATCAGACTGCAATCTAATGTTATATCCACCACATATGTGCATAGAGCTTAGGGTTTAAATCACAGACCGGTCCCAAATTACCTGCAATTTGAGCAGAGCCCCTAGGATCACAAATCAATCATACTCGGTTCATGCCAAAATCCACACTTAATGAATCTGAACCAGTTGATTGTAAACCAAGTGAATGGAGCTTTGATTGTAATAGAAATCTAAGAGGGATATGTCTTTGCGCTTTCTTTCTGCGTACAGGAAGCGTTGTCGGTGGTGAGTGAGGACCAGTCGCTGTTCGAGTGCACCTACGGAACGCCCCACCACGCCAAGGCTGAGATGGCGGCGGCGGCGGCCAGCGAGTACGGCCAGACGGCCAAGATGAGCCCCAGGGTGCACCAGCAGGACTGGCTGTCCCAGCCGCCCGCCCGCGTCACCATCAAGATGGAGTGCAACAGTGGACAGGTCAACGGCAACAGGTACAGCAGTCCACTTTTAGCTTAACTTTTACATATGTCTGGCCCATATCGTGTGAGCTCTGGAGAGTGCTAGCATTAGAAGGGGCGAAGTGACACAGTGCTTTACACCCTGGGGTCCACTGTGCACTGGGCTGCAGCCAGGCTGCCTGTGGCCCTGATTTCCTGTTTATTGTCTGCATTTCTATTAATGTACTTTAAACAAGTGGGTCGATGCGGCCTGAAATCGAACGTCGTAATGTAAATATTTTGAATTACGGTGCCAGAAAATTCAATGCGGTGGTACAGAGTCAGTTAAAGGGACGTCTGCTGTTTACGCCCATCAATAGTAAAGAGTCTCGCCTGGCTTACACAGTAACAGCCAGCAGCCAAGCTACTTGACAAACAGACGAGGAACTTGACTGAGGTTTTCAGTGGGTGAAAAAAAACTGGCAAAGCTGTCTGAGACCCAATCCAAGACAGAGTTGCTGCTGTTGGAAACCCAAACTCAAAACAGCTGTACCACAAAAAAATATAGAAGGACCGCCACTGCATTCATATTTCTAACACATCTCACACGCGCAAGAACTCCCCCCTCCATCCATCTAGCCACCCTCCAATCACCACACAGCCATCTCCATCTTTGGAGCAGGCCTCTCCACAGACACCCAGGCAGAGGGCCTTATTTATCTGGCGGTGAGACATGGGAAAGATTGTTCCAATTAGTGACGAGTCATGGAGCAGAGGAAGATTTACAGCGGAGATCAACACAGACAGCACTGCTGCTCCTGCACACACCACCATCCTCCCCTCCATTCACTAGGCTACTAGAGGGAGGCCTACTGTACTGCCACATAAATGTATGTGTGTGTTTGGAGAGGGGAAGACAGGTGTGTGTGTGTGTGTGTGTCTGTGTGTGCGCACACCATGTGTATGCTAGCATCTGGGGACCCAAAGCTCAACCCGGAGTGTTCCAAAGCACTCCGACATCCCAGGAGTTTGGTCCTAGTTTCCAGAGTTGATCATCTTAAAGATTGTGTTACATGGCATGGCAATGGGGGTTTTATGGCTGAAGCTTTAGAAAAGGGAGGTAGCGTAAGGGTACAGCTGGGTGACAGATAGCCTCAGCGATGGAAATTATTACGGGGAATGTTGACATGGGGGCTAGCAGGGGTCCTGAGGCTACCCTCATTATCTGGATTTAATGGGTTTGTGGACCTCCCCTCTCATGCCCCCCTCCACCACCCCCCACCCAGTACCCTCAGTGAGCAGCAGCAGGGTTTATGGGAAGTGAAGTGGGCCCGGGAGCCCAACCTCTTGGCAGATTAATTAGCTGACCCAAACCTGGAGAACAATGAACAAGTTAGCTTCAAGACAAGGTCGACGAGACGCCTGCACTCCTCTACGCTAGGATTCCCTTGGATTGTTTGTTCTTTCTGTCTACCTCGCTATGTCTCTCTCTCTCTCTCTCGCTCATTCTTATCTTGATATCTGTCTCCAGTCTTTGCCTCTCTGTATCTGTCTCTTTCTTTCTCTCTACAGTGATAGAGGGTTGAATGTGTTTTAGCATGTGTCTGGGCCCAGTGGAGAGCAGTTTACAGTTGCTTGGCCTCCGTAAGCCTCTGATGGTGACTCATACTGGGTGGGAGACAATAGAGTAAGTGAACTTGTGTCCAATGGGCTCGGACACACACACACACACACACACACACACACACACACACACACACACACACACACACACTAATCAGGGCTGAACTGCAGCGCACTTCGCTGCATCACATACAAATGCATATGTCTACACACAGACACTGAGACTTCCACAGTAGAAACACAGATATACCAGTTTTCCATCGATCCCATTGCGTTCATCTTCAATCAGACATTCTAACCCAACATAGTTCATTTGTTTTGGCTAATTAGCTCAAATTTACCACAGTCGCCGCCCTTTGAATACAATCTCAATTCATTTCACAATAATAGATAACATCCCCAGTTCTTGTGATATTTTTCGAACAGCCCATGTGGTGACATGGCTGCTCTCCATAGTCAAATGAACATCAGATACTTTCACAATAAAATGTTGGAAGGGTGCAGTAGTATGATCTTCTGCCCAAACTGTTAACCTCAATCATGCTTAAATTGTTTACATAAAGGAAATCTCGTTGTCTCCCTCTGCAGTTGCAAAAGATACTTGGTTTTTCTTCTGAAACTGGGAAGCAAGAAAAAAGCATGCATTTTGAATTAGCAAAGATTAATTCTGTTGCTTATTTTCTCTCTCTCGCTCTCTCTGTATTGATTGAAATGAAATATGATAAAAAAGTATGGGCATTGTGCATTACATTTTGGGAATGCATGTAAAGTATGATTTGTGCATGAGCAAATGTTCTATAAAACTAATTGGTCTAGGCTTGTTTTGAACCTTAAAACAGGGTTGCGATAGTATATAAGACCATTTATTCCCCCCAATTTCCTGTTCATATTTAATGTTTTATTTTGGCTTAGTATCAGACGTTCTTTTCAATTTCTTTTGTCAAACTCAAACTGGCAGAAAGTTTTTCAATCAGACAAATTCCAAGGGACTTTTTAGTACAAGTCACACCTTGAACATCTCTCACCCCTTGCTCAACTCGTAGATCCAGATTCCATATCTTTATGGCTTAATGATGGATTCCCTAATGATGAGAGTTCCATCTTCTGGGAAGAGGAAGGTAATCACTCAGGTTATGCTGTTTGGCTGAAAGCGGCTATTGTCTTCCACGGGAAATATTTGTAGTGAAGCTTTCACCTGGTTTTTTATGTTGACCTTCTGAACCCCATTGAATGGGGTCTCTAGTTTCTGTAGTCAAGTTGTTAACATTTATGGACACAAGTGAGACCCCCTTTGGGAGGCAGAATTTCTGCCAAGTGAAAAACAAGGTATTTAAGGTGGTCCACTTTGCAGCAATGTGGTAATTTCAGTTCAAAGTCTCATGTTAACATTACAATCTGGAAACTGGATCATTCCGGTTATAAGAATAATCCTGTAGGAAAAATAAATGGCTATCAACATTTTGTCAATGGACAGTCTGAGACTAACAGCAGTATAGGCAATTAATTCACAGAAGTATAAAATGTCTCTTTATGAAAGTGCCATAAAATAGTTACTGTAATCTTTGGGACTAAGATTATTGAAATACGACTGGATTAAAAAAATCCCTCCTCCAGCAGATCTGAGAATAAATCACTTCTATGTGTTTTTACTTTGAAACAGCTATTCCCAAATGACATGCATCTGGGGGCTGTACCCGTGGCAAGGACATATTCTCCATCAAGGCTGGGTCAGGAGAGGCCAACAGTTGGTTGACACATGACTTAGATTCCAAGAAATGGTTCCAAAATGGTTCATATCTTGGCCACAACAGGTTGATATGAATTTATATGACATTCCATGGGTAATCCATCCCATCTGGTGGCCGCGCCCCAGGGGAATCAGAAGCTATGATAATGGCAGAAGAGTCATTTGGAATGGGGTCACTTATGGGGCCCAGGGCCCCTGGCACGCCTCCCTCCCTCCACTTTATTTGAGTGGAGATTCGTCTTTTAATGTGGCTTCAGGAGAGCTGTGGGCACAGGTTGCAGCCATAGCTGGGATATTTGAAAGAATAATGGATTGGAATGATAGATACGAAAAATCTGAGAATACTTTGTTTCGCAATCTGTGGTGGGAGGAGAGTTGACATCACAATTACACGGTCTCCTCTGTTTGAGCATCAAGGCACACACTAGCAATGTTATGGGGAGATTTTTGGGTCAACATGAATGCATGGGATAATACATAGATTCAGATAGATAATCATCAACCAACATTTTACTAACGGTTTACAAACAAATTACTAATGGTTTATAAACAGTCTTTTAACAGATGTTCCAGTGTAGTGTTACCAGTTAGGTAAACCAATAGTCTTGATGAGCATTGCAGGTGTGGTTGACTCCGCCCCTCTGGGATTGACTCCGCCCATATGTGGATGACTGCGCCTCCCTGTGACTGACCCAACTCCTCCCCTCTGTGTTTTGTCCTGACAGAAACTCTCCTGACGAATGCAGCGTGGGGAAGAATGGGAAGCTGTCCAGTGGAGGAGAGGGCAGCACCCCTGTCACTTACAGCAGTTACCTGGAGGACAAGCACATCGTGCCCCCCAACATGACCACCAATGAGCGCCGCGTCATTGTTCCCGCAGGTAACAGAGCACCTTAACACATCAAATGACACCACAGTGATTTGAACACCAGAACACTTTTCTTTAGACAGCTGAAGCTCTTAGTTAGATCTTCTCAATTACCTTGGGTCGACTCACCTGTCTTCAGTTGAGATGATAATAAAAATGGATATCTCGTCTGATGTGTCCTATGTACACATGTAAACATAGCTAAAGAGGACCTGCTTTAGAATGAGAAGCAGGGCGTTGCCCTCTGCGGTTAAAGGAGCCTTCAATACCAGTCCCAATCAGTCATGTGAGTCACTCACTGCTTTCGATTAGGGGACCTCATGTCTCTCACATATATTCATCTGTCACAAGGAGAGACTTCCTGTTATCTGCAGCACAGAAGCCCCAGCGTTTTGTTGCAGAGTGTGCTTTTCCTTGTCTAGACGGTTTCCTATGGTGTCGGTCCAACTGGGTGGAGTAAGGAGCAGGGTAGAGGGGGGATGTGAGTCCCTGCCAAATGGGAGAAAAGTATTCTTATCAGTTCCCCATTCAAAGACACACACCTAGAATACAGCACTGAATCCTGACTGGAACATCCATGAGGCTGTGCTGTGTCTTTTGGGTAAAAAGAGGTATCAGAATAGCCAAAATAAAGCACCTTTGAAATTAGGTGCTAACTTCGTAAATATTTCAGAATTGACACTTTTTTCTTTGATATAAAGTCATAGATCTGCATTAGATAGTCACTTCTTGATGCATCAAAAATAAATAAAATCCTGGCCTATGTGCATAGTTTTTTTTTCTTTTTTGTGTGTGAATTTTACCCCTTTTTCTCCCCAATTTCATGGTATCCAATTGTTTAGTAGCTACTATCTTGTCTCATCGCTACAACTCCCGTACGGGCTCGGGAGAGACGAAGGTTGAAAGTCATGCAAGAACAAGGATTTCCCTACCGGCCAAACCCTCCCTAACCCGGATGACGCTAGGCCAATTGTGCGTCGCCCCACGGACTTCCCGGTCAGGGCCAGTTACGACAGAGCCTGGGCGCAAACCCAGAGTCTCTGGTGGCGCAGCTGAAGTATAGCGCCCTTAACCACTGCGCATCCCAAGAGGCTGTGCATAGGGGTTTTAATGAATACACTTTTTGTGAACTACACTACCGGTCAAAAGTTTTAGAACATCTACTCATTCAAGGGTTTTTCTTTATTTTTACTATTTTCTAAATTGTAGAATAATAGTGAAGACATCAAAACTATGAAATAACACATATGGAATCATGTAGTAACCAAAAAGTGTTAAACAAATCAAAATATATTTTATATTTGAGATGCTTCAAATAGCCACCCTTTTCCTGCTTCAAATAGCCACCCTTTTCCTTGATGACAGCTTTGCACATGCTTTTCTAACAGTCTTGAAGGAGTTCCCACATATGCTGAGCGTATGTTGGCTGTGTTTCCTTCACTCTCTGGTCCGTTTCATCCCAAACCCCATCCCAATTTAAATGGTTGAGGTCGGGGGATTGTGGAGGTCAGCTCATCTGATGTAGCACTCCATCGCTCTCCTTCTTGGTAAAATATCCCTTACAACAGCCTGGAGGTGTGTTGGGTCGTTGTCCTGTTGAAAAACAAATGATAGTCCCACTAAGCCCAAACCAGATGGGATGGCGTATCGCTGCAGAATGCTGTGGTAGCCATGTTGGTTAAGTGTGCCTTGAATTCTAAATAAATCTCAGAGAGTGTCACCAGCAAAGCACCCTCACACCATAACACTTCCTCCTCAATGCTTTACGGTGGGAAATACACATGCGGAGATCATCCGTTCACCTTCTCCACGTCTCACAAAGACACAGCGGTTGGAACCAAAAATGTCCAATTTGAACTCCAGACCAAAGGACACATTTCCACCTGTCTAATGTCCATTGCTTGTGTTACTTGGCCCAAGCAAGTCTCTTCTTCTTATTGTTATCCTTAAGTAGTTGTTTCGTTGCAGCAATTCAACCATGAAGGCCTGATTCACACAGTCTCCTCTGAACAGTTGATGTTGAGATGTGTCTGTTACTTAAACTCTGTGAAGCATTTATTTGGGCTGCAATTTCTGAAGCTGGTAACTCTAATGAACTTATCCTCTCCAGCACAGGTAACTCTGAGTCTTCCATTCCTGTGGCGGTCCTCAATAGAGCCAGTTTCATCATAGCGCTTGATGGTTTTTGCGACTGCACTTGTAGAAACTTTCAAAGTTCTTGAAATCTTCCGTTTGACTGACCTTCATGTCTTAAAGTAATGATGGACTGTCTTTTATCTTTGCTTATTTGTGCTGTTCTTGCCATAATATGGACTTGGTCTTTTACCAAATAGGGCTATCTTCAGTATACCCCCCTACCTTGTCACACCACTACTGATTGGCTCAAACGCATTAAGAAGTAAATCAATTCCACAAATTAACTTTTAAGAGGGCACACCTGTTAATTGAAATGCATTCCAGGTGACTACCTCATGAAGCTGGTTGAGAGAATGCAAGAGTGTGCAAGGCTGTCATCAAGGCAAAGGGTGGCTATTTGAAGAATCTCAAATCTAAAATATATTTTGATTTGTTTAACACTTTTCTGTTCACTACATGATTCCATATGTGTTATTTAATAGTTTTGATGAAAATAGAAAATAGTAAAAATAAAGAAAAACCCTTGAATATTCTTAAACATTTGACCCATAGTGTACATGAAGCTCAAACCAAAGGTCACACTAGATACTATGTTAGCCTTTGTCACAGTGTAACCTTTATTTAACTAGGCAAGTCAGTTAAGAACAAATTCTTATTTACAATGACGGCGAACAGGGGAACAGTGGGTTAACTGCCTTGTTCAGTGGCAGAACAACAGATTTTTTCCTTGTCAGCTTTGGGATTTGATCCAGAAGCCTTTCGGTTATTGGCCCAATGCTCTAACCACTAGGCTTCATGCCGCCCCACAGTAATGTATCCAATGGGAAATAACCATAGAGAAACGTCGTTTAGAGTAATTTTCCCAAAGACAAACCTGTCCATTGACTGCCCGGGGCAATGTACTCTCTATCTGGAGGTTGTGCAACACAGTTTTTCTGGCATAGTGCAACTTCCTCTCCAACTGAAGCTGACAAGGACAATGACGCGACATGTTAAGAACATCCTGTTTTTGCTGTTAATTTAGAGGACAATAGCCACACACTGCTCCACGGAATGTAATGGGAGGTCAATATTAAACTGGCTTCTCTGCTCTACGTATAGGAAACACATTCCTGATATTTTGGTATAGGGACTTGGGGAGGGCATTTCAACTTCAAATACATACAGATCTGTTCCTATATGATGCGCAATGCACCCATTAGTGCATTTTAAGAGGCCCTAGAGCCCCACCCAACATCTCTGCCATATAGGATAATATATTGTTGGAGAGAATACAGAAACTTTATACAAAAGTGTATTGCCTATGATATAATTAAGCAATAAGGCACGGGGGGTGTGGTATACTGTATGACCAATATACCACAGCTAAGGGCTGTTCTTAGGCACAATGCATCGCGGAGTGCCTGGACACAGCCCTTAGCCGTGGTATATTGGCCATATACCACAAACCCCCGAGGTGCCTTATTGCTATTATAAACTGGTTATCAACGTAATTAGAGCAGTAAAAATAAATATTTTGTCATACCCGTGGTATACGGATGTTAGCCAATCAGCATTCAGGGCTCTAACCACCCGGTTTATAATATGTAGTACTTGAGTCCACCCCTCTATAGTTTCTGTCCCATCTGAATTCCATCTGCATTACAGTGCATTCACTGCTTAATGCCACATCCACTATATTGTTTGGATGGTTAAGTCCTCCAATATTGCACTGAGACAGACCTGAGGGCTGAGGAGAGCGAGTGCTGGCCAGCCTCCCCTTCGCCCAACTGATCATTGCCTCGTGTCTCTGTACCGCGGGATGAGTTACCGTTGCCCCTTGCTCTCTGAGCCTGTGTAAGTACTCTGGCTTCCAGCCCCCCCAAAAAAAAATATTTAGAGGCTCGTAGTCTCGTTCTCAGAGAGCTAGGGTTACATCTGCGTTCTAAATAGCACCCTATCCCATATATGATGCACTACTTTTGATCAGAGCACATAAGGCTCTGCTCATAAGTAGTGCACTATGTAGGGAATAGGGTGCCATTTGGGACACAGAAACAGTTACAGGTACTGTTAAATATTGCTGGAACGGAGGACCAGACGACAGTGTGGTTTGTTTCTGTACCTGTCAGCTGTTTTTTAGATCCTGTTAAGTTTGTTAGGTGTGTGTGCGTTTGGTAACAGTGGTCTTATCTCTGGAAAAGAGAATGTCATCATTCTAAATACAGTACTCATGTAATTGGACTGCATTTGCACAAATGAACATTTATTTATAAAATGTTGTTTGTTAAAACCAGTTTCATTGCAAATGTATTCTCAACTATTATCATATAAATAATGAGAGGAAGTATGAACTGTAAGAAAATAGGTAAGTATAAACGTGAGAGTTTACTATGAGAGTTTCCATTCTCTTTTCTCTGTGGTGGGATAAGTTGCTCCAGTTAAATATTGCTACTCGCTGCATCTTACCCCTTCTATAGTGTTAACACATCCCCCTTCCTATGTTGTGTCCATGGCCTTGCAGATCCCACACTCTGGTCCACGGAGCATGTGCGCCAGTGGCTGGAGTGGGCAGTTAAAGAGTATGGCCTGCTGGACGTGGACGTGGCTCTCTTCCACAACATGGACGGCAAGGACCTGTGCAAGATGAGCAAGGAGGACTTCCAGAGGCTCACGCTCAGCTACAACGCAGACATCCTGCTCTCCCACCTGCACTACCTCAGAGAGAGTGAGTCTAGTATCTTCCTTCTCCTCCTCATGATCCCTCTCTCCTCTCCTCCCTCTCCGTGCTCCAGCCTTCTGTCCTTTTTCCCCAGCTGACCAACACAATGCGTTGGCAGGTGGTAAAGAGAAATACTACAAAGGGCTACTACTGAAGGGCTGCTGTAGTCTGGTGGTCCATTCTTTACCTCTATACCAGGGGTAAGGTAGGAAACTTGTCCTGGGGGATTATAAGGTAAACAGGCATAAGGTGCTTTAAATTTTGACCTGAAACCAAAGCCTTTACACACTCTGGCTCTCTAAAACCAGACTTGCCTAGATTATTAAGGAGAAAGGGGAGTGTGAGATACATGATACACTTGTTCCATTAACAAAGTGTCTGCTTGTTAAAGTTAGGGGAAAGGGCAGATCCTGCAGCCTTCCAGTAGCCTTCCAGTAGCGAGCCTCAGTAGTCCTGTCTGTGTGTTGTGTGAATCAAACTTAGCTCTCACTGACATACTCCAGAGGGCCTCAGACTACAGATTAGAATGCAACCTGGTGAAGGAGTCCCTGTTGCTGCTGCTTCTGCTGCTTTGGCTGAATGACTCACTGCTCCAAGGCCTGCTTTCCTGTCCACTGCACCTCACCTCCCCTCTACACACACACGTTTTTTGTGCATGTCATCCACATGCTCGTTCACTTGCGCGCGCACACACACACACACACACACACACACACACACACACACACACACACACACACACACACACACACACACACACACACACACACACACACACACACAGTTTTTAAATTGTTAGCAATAGATGTGACAGTAGTAGTAGTTGGGTAGTAGTAGTAGGATTAATGGTGGCAGTAGTGTAACAATAATAAAATCATTAAGATGTTTTTGAAGAGGAGTAGATATACTACATCAAAGTCCTAATTGACACCCATCTTAAGATAAGTATCTGTTTATAGTCATTGGAGAAGGTTTGTCAGACTCTTGAGATTATGTGTATCTTTGATAGTCTGTCTCTTTCTGCTCTCCAAGTATAGGGTAGTCCAAGTTCCATTTGATCGTGCAGACAACTTTCCAATGAACCATTACTCTTCTCATGATGACTGCTAATGGTTTTGTTTGTTTGATATCAGTGTTGGTTTTGGTAGGGTTTAGCCACAGATGTACAGATGAGGTAAGTGATGGGAGAAAGAGAGGAACAAAAACAGAAAGAAAACCAGACACACAGACCACACAGACAGACAGATGGAGGTGGAGGAGTCCAGAGTTTAGATTTGCGTACCACCACGTTCTGAACTGGGCTGTTGTTTGTGTTATTCCACAATCCTGTGCTTGAAGCTCTCTTGAAACACATCTCATCAAAATCTTTTGAATTACCTTTTCTTATACATTCCTTTTAGTGCAATCAACAGTTCCCACCCCCTCATTTAAATACTGTGGGCAGTTTGAAATTGATAAGAGAGAATTGCCAATAGGCCTACTTATTTTCATTTGGCTTTAGATTTAAAATGGTCTGAAGGGAGTGGGTAGGCACACCTACACTATTCACAGACCCTGACGGTGGCTGGCTTTGAATTTGAGGTCTCTTCGACTGGAAAAAACACTAGTGATGGGAGGGAAAGGAAGAATGCCCTCTCCTCCTTTTGTTTTTGGTAATGGTTTCTGCTCCTCTTTCCCCCTTGTGTGTACACACGCTCGCCGAATTTACTCTGGAGGAGGGAAAATTGGGAAAAGCGATGGATTCTCACAGACAAATGTGGGCACGAGTGATTAACTGTTTATTTGGGTTGGTCCTCCCTGCCATTGTCTCCCCTCTCGCTATGGCGATGTGTTCCACACTTACATGCTCTCTCTCTTTCTCGCTCTCTCTTTCCCACTCCATTTCCCCTCTCCTTACCCACTATCTCCCTGTACTGCTCCTTGCCTGTTGAATGTTGCCTCTATGGCAGTTCTGAGAGCAGCCCTTACCTTAGTGCATCGCTAAAGGTCTGTGTTTATCATGGCTGACGCCCCCCAACGCATCACTCCTTGCACATCATAGGTTGTTTTGAGCTGTTTTCTTTTTTTGGTTCATCTCTTTTTCAAAAGAATGTTTTATTTCTCAGCTCCACTTCCTCACTTGACTTCCGATGATGTTGACAAAGCCTTACAAAACTCCCCGCGGTTAATGCATGCTCGCAACACAGGTAAGGAGACCCCTGCCCCCCCTTCTCTACCTCTGGCTTTGCTCCCGCCACCACAGTATCCTCACACTCACACAGTGCCCACCTATGTATATACAGTGCACTTTTTATATACTGTACATGCACACTGCTTTTTTTGTATTCATATGATTATCAGATTATGCATCAAGTCATCTAATCTGATACTGGTTGTTATTATTTCTAATGTGTTTTTGTTATGTGGTGCAGAAGTTACTGTATGCTGGTGCAGTAATGCATTGTGGCTGTAGAGCGTAGATGAAGGCATGTGCTAAAGTCTAACGTTGATGCATAGTGCTGTAATTACCCATTTGCTGCACGAAATCCCTCCCCACATGGATATGGAACATTCAGTCAATGTCATGAAAAGTTGTGACATTACGGGTACATAATAATTCACGTAATTCATTAATTATCCTCTCTTTCACTCTCCACAGGAGGTGCAAGTTTTATTTTCCCCAACACTCCCGTTTATCCCACTGACAACTCCCCCAGAGTCTCCACTAGGCCAGGTGGGTGATTCATCACTCCTACAAGTTTATGTAGATGAGGCATAAGAGCTTACTGTGAACCCATCCAATTACACTTAGAGGAGCAAAGTACATGGGTAAAGGAGAAACAAGGAACCACACACCTTGCAGACAAAGTACTACATTTTGATTATTGTACAAAAATACTCATATACAAAGGTGTTTAGAAGACGTTCGTCAAAAGAATATTTGAGGTGCTTTAATTTGTTTATATTCAACACAAGCATCTTCTGCCCTTAAAATAATCCTCCAGACTGCAGTAATTGTGCCTATGTGTTTAGGCCCCTTGTATTATGGAACGTTTCTGACAATCAACCACTCTCACCTCAGACCGATGAGGTGACCCACTGAAATGCACTGTATCTGTCCCAAGCCTGCAGGCAGAAAAGGTGTCAACACACCTTTTCCACATCATGTTTTTGTTTTTATCATAGGGCCATCTAGGGGTAAGGTTCATAACTGCAGGCAGCAGGTTGACTTGTCATTACTGTTATTTTACAGACCTGGCATATGAAGCAGCCAGAAGAGCTGGATGGCCTACACAAGCTGTGTCTTCCACCAAAGGTAAGGAGTCACAATGTCCTATACATCAGTCGTATGTCAAAAGATGGCACTCGCTTTGCTTTTCATCTGTTGGGAAATGTGTCAACGTACATCACAATTCATTTAAGAGGGTACATCTTTACAAGCCTGTGGACTAGACGTAAACAAAACAGGCTGGGCAGAATCAGAGAACAGGAAATTGTATACCTCAATATAATAATATATTTCTCCACTGTATACACTTGGAACATTGCCCTCAAGGAAACCAACCCCCTGTTAATATTTTGGGAACTTTATCCCTCAAGGTTCCCTGCCCTCCCCAGTCATTGTCACCAAAACAGAGGAGCAGAGGCCTCAGCTAGGTAAGATATTAGCTTGATCAGTACTCTGAAATAGATGGTGATTGAGCTGAATAAAATATTTTCTCCTACTAATGTGAATGTTTTCCCTTCTTAGATCCTTACCAGATCCTGGGGCCCACGAGCAGCAGGCTGGCAAACCCCGGTGAGTTTTATGGATGGTGTGAGTGATTATCACTTCATTAGATAAAATGTACGATTTTAGAAATTCATTAACAAAGGAACCATTTATATGAGCAGCTGTTATGGTGGTGACTGTTGCAATAAGTTGTTGTTGTGGTCTTGACTGTAACATGTCTGTATGTAGTTGTTATGGTGATGACCACCTGTCTCTCTCCAGACTGTATTATAAATAATTACGTGCTGATTCCTTGTCTCTGTCCAGACTGTATTATAATTGTTACAATATTGACTCCCTGACTCTGTCCCGACTGTATAAGTAACTGTTACACCTGTTGACTTCCTGTCTCTGTCCAGACGTTGGCCGGGACTCAAACAAACCGCAATCCGCCGACATCGCACTACTCTTGAGCTTTAAAGGTAATTTACGCTTGAGCTGACATCCGCAGCGTTTACCCTGAATGCGATCGTGAACATCAAGGAAATTGCCTTTGAAAGTGAAGTGCAGTGCGATGTCGACATCCCGGTTTGAATCCCGGCCTGAATTAGTCATTTTAACTGTGTTGACACCTTTTCTGCCTGTAGGCTCGGGACAGATACAGTTGTGGCAGTTCCTGCTGGAGCTCCTGTCAGACAGCACAAACTCCGGCTGCATCACCTGGGAGGGCACCAATGGCGAGTTCAAGATGACCGACCCTGATGAGGTGGCGAGGCGCTGGGGTGAGAGGAAGAGCAAGCCCAACATGAACTACGACAAGCTGAGCCGTGCCTTGCGCTACTACTACGACAAGAACATCATGACCAAGGTGCACGGCAAGCGCTACGCCTACAAGTTTGACTTCCACGGCATCGCCCAGGCCCTGCAGCCCCACCCGCCAGAGTCCTCCATGTACAAGTACCCCTCCGATCTGTCCTACATGAGCACCTACCATACACACCAGCAGAAGGTCAACTTCGTCACGCCCCACCCCCAAGCGCTACCCGTCAACTCCTCCAGCTTCTTTGCTGGCCCCAACCCCTACTGGAACTCTCCCACTGGAGGTATCTACCCCAACACCCGGCACCCAGGCGCTCACATGCCCTCCCACCTGGGCACGTACTATTAGACCTGCCAAGGGAAGGGCATCTTGCTATGCTAAAACTGGAGGAAGAAATGGGAAAACACAAAGGGTTTCTGTTTGGATAGTGTCAGAACCAAACAAAAACAGGGGCAGGGTCAATAATGAAGAAATTTGGTAGAGGTAGGGTAACTGGTGTAAGTCTAGGGCATGAGCAGGTGAGGAAACTCAAGGTTCTGTAAAGGATTAAGAGGAGGGCTACAGACACGTCGCTATAAGATGATAGGAGGGAAAACTGTAAATGTAAAAAGGGCAATAGTGGACGTTACTATGAGCAAGGGCATTGTGCGACATGTAGCTTCTGAGAACAGTGAAAGATAAGTCTTTGAGTAGAATTAAAAGGGAGTTATCAGTGGACTATATAACATGATCATGTCCTTTTTATAAAGGTCGCTAAATATACCCCAAAAATACAATAGCTGCATGAACAGTTACTTATTATATATGTTTTAAAACTATTAAACTACCTTATTTAATGAAGTAAACATATCAAAGACTGTAATGATGAGGCAAGATAAGTAAGATGTAAGTGTGGAGAAGGGTGTGGTGTGGTGTGGCAGATGAGTGTGTACTTCAGAGGAAGTAGGGATAAGTACTAAACTTGGCTTTAGTAAACTGTGAAACAAGCACCAGCAGGAAACACCTTAGGTAGATGTGTGCTAGATGGTCATGTCACATGACCATGCATGTACTCACAGACTGTTTGTGAACAAAGGTGGGGCAACATCAGAGAGGACGGCGGATCATGAAAGACACTGAAATATGTGAAAAATTAAGTATTATTCCTTTGGATATAAACTGCCTTATGTCTTATCAGTATTATTATACTACATAGTAGTGCGTATGGCATTATTGAACGTAAAGGGAAGATTGTTTTACTTGACTGTTATTCTTAAAGAGAGTGCCTTGAAATCAATTAATCTGTGTTTTGGACATTTTGAAAAACTGGAATTAAGCACGATTCGTAAAATGTTGTGTGTGACCTCAAATCTTTTTATAAGGAAGGAGGAGTTTTCTTGACCACAGTGACTTACCACAGAAACTCCCAGTTCAACTGAAGAGATTTTACAAAGTTCCAATTTTGTATTATTGTTTTTCTGAGTCGCGAACGCTGTGCGTTTGTTAGATTGAAGTATACAAGTCAGTGTTATATTTCTTTTTATATGATACATTTATAACTTATGCAATATATACACTACGAGTTGATCTCAGCCAGCCAAAGACACAGACAATGTTTTTATAATAGATATAGTGACAAAAAAGTCATTGAAATAGACTAAAGAAGGCAGTTGTGGCCTTTGAACTTTATGCTCTGTAAACAGTTTACAACATAAACTATATATACTAATATAAAACTGATTGTGTCGGCCAGGCAAGTCATTTCAGACCTGTTCAGTATTATTTTATGGGATGCAGGCTTGGGTAGAACACTTATAAGCTGCCAGCCTTGAAAGCTGAGAAACAGGACTGAGATACTGAGATTGTTTACTAAAGGGACCATAAAAATGATATACTTTGATAGATTTTCTACTGTGTCATTTCTAATAAAGTATCTTCAACCAAAGTGCTGTCCTCTCTTGTCTCGGAAGGTGACAGATTGTGTGTTATTGTGCCCTGTCTGCATGCAGTATAAAGAGGAGTTGCCCCCATTATTTTGACCCAACACAGTCGATGTGTTCCAACAACCAAACGACAAACCTCCTTTGGCTCTACCCTGAGTGTTGCCACAACAACAGAGATGAGGAGTAGAGCAGTGTGGGATGGGGGTAATGGAATCTTCTAGAGCTTTTTTATATATAAAACATCCTTTCAATCTCATTATGGTATATGGATCATATATTCTTGAAAGCCAATGGTTTATTCAGAGATACAGATGGAACACAGCTTTTAAGCATTACACAGCAATTATCTCAAACTAGTTTTGCTATATCCCCATCTACCTTTTGAGTGAAATATGTATAATTCATTAAAATATACAACTTGCGTGATAAAAAGTAACAACATCTTGTTCTGTTTTCCTGGAATCCTCCATAATTTTTTCTAATACAGTTACTGCCACAAATTCAATTACACAAACACCAGCACCTGAGACGCAGTCCTTATTCTGAATGCATGTCCACATACTCCTATTATAAAGCTTGTAAATACAAACAATATGCCAAATATACGGTACACAGCACATGAATGTACTCTGACCAGATACACACTGATCAGGTACATTATTTATTTTGCGTAAATTTGTCAGCATTCACTCATTAGGTGTATAAGTTATACAAACATATATATTTCTGTACTATGCCCAGCTAGCACATAACGTTCTGAGAACCATATGGTTATTAGAGCTTGTTGAGAGTGTGGTTGTCCTATGGTTATTAGAGCTTGTTGAGAGTGTGGTTGTCCTATGGTTATTAGAGCTTGTTGAGAGTGTGGTTGTCCTATGGTTATTAGAGCTTGTTGAGAGTGTGGTTGTCCTATGGTTATTAGAGCTTGTTGAGAGTGTGGTTGTCCTATGGTTATTAGAGCTTGTTGAGAGTGTGGTTGTCCTATGGTTATTATAGCTTGTTGAGAGTGTGGTTGTCCTATGGTTATTAGAGCTTGTTGAGAGTGTGGTTGTCCTATGGTTATTAGAGCTTGTTGAGAGTGTGGTTGTCCTATGGTTATTAGAGCTTGTTGAGAGTGTGGTTGTCCTATGGTTATTAGAGCTTGTTGAGTGTGTGGTTGTCCTATGGTTATTAGAGCTTGTTGAGAGTGTGGTTGTCCTATGGTTATTAGAGCTTGTTGAGAGTGTGGTTGTCCTATGGTTATTAGAGCTTGTTGAGAGTGTGGTTGTCCTATGGTTATTAGAGCTTGTTGAGAGTGTGGTTGTCCTATGGTTATTAGAGCTTGTTGAGAGTGTGGTTGTCCTATGGTTATTAGAGCTTGTTGAGTGTGTGGTTGTCCTATGGTTATTAGAGCTTGTTGAGAGTGTGGTTGTCCTATGGTTATTAGAGCTTGTTGAGAGTGTGGTTGTCCTATGGTTATTAGAGCTTGTTGAGAGTGTGGTTGTCCTATGGTTATTAGAGCTTGTTGAGAGTGTGGTTGTCCTATGGTTATTAGAGCTTGTTGAGAGTGTGGTTGTCCTATGGTTATTTTAGAAACAACCTTCCCACAACTTTCTGGGACTGATGCAAGATAGTTTCTTTGGAACATTCTCAGCACATTTAAGGAACTTATTTTCTTGGTATTTCATTACTTTAACAGAATGTTTCCTAAAAGTTCAAACATGGTTTTATTTCATTGGTAATGTTCTAGAAACGTTCTCCAACTGGTTTGACATTGGGAATGTTCTCAAATAGTTCAGAGAATGTTAAGAAACAACGTTCTTCTGTGGGAATTTCAGTACTTCAGCATTACAGTTCCTCAAATCAAATCAAATTGTATTAGTCAGATGCGCCGAATACAACAGGTGTAGACCTTAAAGTGAAATGCTTACTTACAAACCCCTAACTAACAATGCAGTTTTAAAAAATATTAATAAGAATAAGAAATAAAAGGAACAAGTAATTAAAGAGCAGCAGTAAAATAACAATAGCGAGACTATATACAGGGGGTACCGGTACAGAGTCAATGTGTGGTCATGGTCATGTTCAAAGTCACATTATCGAATTGTTCCAAGAACATTAAGAAACAATGTTATTCTGTGGGAATTTCAGGACTTCAGTATAATGTTTCCTACAGGCTTCCTCATGGTTATATTTAAAGTCATCCATTCTATCCATTCTATCCAAATCCTCAAGTAAACTTTTGTAACGTTTAGAGAATGTTCTAAGATTGATATTTAAAAACATATACATTATGTTCTCAGCATCTACAAAACTCTCTCTAGCCTGTATCTTGTTAAGTGTGTTCAGGTGTGTTGGCCGCGGCCACTAATTGGCCACGTCTGATCTTAATGAGTTCTCGTTTCCTTTGAAATTAGGTGTGTATGAGCATACTAAAATTAACAGCTTTGTATGTGTAAAAAATATGCCATGTTAGCTCCTTCTTGATGGCGCAGTGGACTAATTCCATGGATAGAAAACAGAAGATCAAAGGTTCAAAGGTTCAAATCCCACTGATGCTGTGTCACAATAAAAAATACATGTGTTTGCATGATTAATGCTCAAGGAAATGCTTCGAGTTCAAAAACATTAACCCAAAATAAGCTAGGGTTTAGGTTTAGGTTTAATAAAACCTCCCAGAAAAACTTTAAAGGAACCAGAGTAAAACTTTCTCAGGGTCTTCCTGCAACCTAAAAATAAATGTTCCCCGAACAGGTCAAAATGATAAACTTATGGAAACATATGGCTTCGTTCCCATAACCAATGTGAAACCAAAACATACGTTCCCACAACTTCCAAGGAACCAAATTTGCTAGCTGGGTGTATTTCCAAATTGTTTCTAGACAGTAACTATGGTAAAACAACCATTAAAGTGTATCATGTTCGTTACCAGTGTGCCCAACATGTTTGAGTGTCCTCCCTTATTCCTTCTTGTACACCTCCTCCAGTTTCAGCTTCTCTGTGTTGTTGCTGAGGAGTGTCGGGTCGCTGCTTAACTGCACCTTGTCAAAGAAGTTAAAGTCGGCCACGTACCGGCCACTGGGGGTGCTGAAGAGCACGGGCTTGAACTCGTAGCCCCACAGGATCTCCTGGGGAACGAACGATGTGCGGCTCTGACACGTGGCTGCCGTGGATTCCATGGTGGCGTTGAGGGTGACCAGCAGCTCAAAGTCGCGCGTCCGCAACCTCTCCGCGGTCAGCCCCACCAGCGGGCTGCTCTCATCCAACACGTGATAGAATGTGAGGGGCAGGATTAGGAAGGGGCACTCCCCGCATGAGTCCATGTAGAAGTCCACAGCTGTCTGGTGGATCAGAGTCTTCTCGCCCTCCTCGGTCACGTTGGGCGAAAGCAGCTTGCCAATCAGCTGGCACTGGATCAGCAGGCTTTTCCTCATGTTGGCCACACGCACCATCAGACATAGCTTGCCATCGTGCCGGCAGATCACCGCCGACTGGCTGAACTTGATAGTCTCGGCCCGCTTCTTGGGTCGTGCCAGCTTGGCCAGGAAGGCCCCGGTCACGAAGATCTCAGCCAGGCCCGTGGTGACCAGCTGGACCACCAGGACGAAGATGGCCAGCGGACACTCGTCGGTAATGTAGCGGAAACCGTAGCCAATGGTGGTCTGCGACTCCAGGGAGAAGAGGAAGGCGCCGGTAAGGGTCTCAACATTCATGATGCACGGCGTGTGGTTGGACAGCAGCTCACCCTTGAAGTCACCGTTGCCCATGCCGATGAAGTAGAAGATTACGCCAAAGAGGAACCAGGTCATGACGAAGGTGGAGGAGAACAGTGTGAGCTTGTAGCGCCACTTCATGTCCACCACTGTGGTCCAGATGTCGTGGAGATAGAGCTTTACCATGCCCTCCACATTGTCAATGCGCACTTGGTTGTGTCCATCCTTGGAGACAATCCTCCGCTGGAAATCTGCCTTCTTGGTGGACATCTTGGTCTTAAGTGTGTTCTCTTTGGTTGGTAGTTTGTCACCCTATTTGCATGGCAAGCAGTGAGGCAGAAAAAGAAGAAGTAACAATGTTAGTCAATTGCAACAAACTAGGACACAGTAGGTAACACAGTTCAGGAATAGTTCAAGCATTAACTGGCATTTGGACAAATGTCAGTAACAAGAACATTCTCACTGGAGCTACGGTAGTTAGTTGGTTTAATCCAGGAATTAGGAGATTGATAAAATATCTCCACACACCTAATTTCACAACGAGCATATGTGACTAACCTTTTAGATATGTCCTCCATCTGATGTAGACATAAGTATAGTACATCACTGAGCCAAAAACATTTCCTCAAATGTCTAAATATTGTGTAATACTGTATGTATTCCCCACTGTACATTCAAACAGGGTCTCTTTAATATTATATGCAAAACCATTCCATTTTTGTAAATCTAAGATTCTTTATTTGCTAGTTAGCATGACACCGCAAGTACAGAAATAGAGCTCCTTGTGACAGTTTAGGAATATTCTTTTCCTTATTGTTTTCCAGGGTTAATAAGCAATTATGTGAAGTTGTAAATTAACTCAGCAGGCAGCAACACTTTTTGTAGAATGTCTTATGTCATTAAATTACTTTTACCCCTCTAGATCTTAAAAATACAAGGAAGGTGTATACTCACATTTAGTGTTATTGCCTTCTCAGGTGTGTAGCTTCACTTGTTCTCAGTAGTTATAATCTGCAACATGAACCTGCTGTAATACCCTTCCTGGAGAGTTCCACAATGTCCCCACTCCTCTATTGCCCTTGCTTATGCACATTGAACTTTGGCATAATTATATTTAGGACAGTTTGTGAGAACAAAAAGGAGAGAGAAGAATGAGTTCTTGGCTACCTGTAGGTCAGCTTATATTTCAGGTGTAGGACAAACTCCACCTATCTACCCCACCAAACCAGGGGTAGGTATGGCAACAAGTGCTCCTTGTCACATTTTTTTTCCTTCTCTGACCTCATGGTTTGTTTTGTAGTTCCATATATGATTGTTGTTGCTTTATACACACACCCTGATTTACTATCTCCAATGACTAATTATGTACTGTCAGACATTCTAAATCATTGACCAGAAAATGAAAGGGAAGATACTGTATGATGTTGTTGCTAAAGACAAATGGAAAATTGTCAATGGAATTGGGTTAAATATAATGACATTTATTTAATTAAGAAAATGGCAAGTCAAGTCACAATCACACCATATCTAAAATCATCACATAAAAAATACAGCAATTGTTTTGCAAATGTATGTAGGGAAATAGGGAGTGGGGACCCATAACCCATGTCTAGCCAATGAGGAATCTGTGTAATTGGAAAACACAAGAAGTGTCTCTCCAGATTTAATGCAATCCTCTGTGTAACTATTGCTCTGTGACCTTGGATTAAGTTACAAGATGTGCAGATAAGAGCTCCTTGCGTTTGTCATTAACTGAGCTGAGGGCTGGTGCTACCAAGATATATGAACACTGGACTGTGGAAGGATGTCAATCCCTTGATATATTGACAGATTTGTGTCTGCTTTTCCTTTTATCTGTGTCAGTGTGTGGTTCAGTGTCAGTGTATGGTTCACTGACATGTTAATTCTATTCATATTCATACTCATATTGAATTTAATTATTTCACTTTTGTTATCTGCTCAGTAGCTATCAGGCCATGAATGGCTTAATGTTTCTGTGTGTGTGGGGGGACATTATCCTCATTAACTTTCATAACCAAGCACCCTGCACTTTGAGATATGCAACCAATGACTAAGGATCAGTTACACATTTATAAAGACAGTTAATAGCTAATGCATCCTGTGCGGCTACACACACACACACACACACACACACACACACACACACACACACACACACACACAGTCGGCATGGCCTGAAGCAAAGACATTCATTTGCAAGAGTATCTTTATCTAAGTGGGCAGAGCTGAATAGATCATTAAATGAGAAAGTCAGTTTGTCGGCACTCAGTAGAGCGCCGCACCGCCGGCCCTCACATCTATTTTATAGGTCAGCGGCGGAGATAAGTTGGCCCAGACAAAGAAGTTAAAAGGAGCCTTCTGCCTTGATCTTAACCAATTGTTAAATTCACAAATCAGCCTGCTTCCCCAGTGTGGTGGAGGGGAGGGGAGGGGAGGGGACGGGAGTGGAGTGGAGAGGGAAAGGGCAACCTGGTCTTGGAGCATTTCATATTATTCTGTACGTAAACCTGAGAAGTCTATTAATTTGTGATTACAATTTGTATGATATTCGTTACGAATTTGCAAAATATACAATATTTTACGAATTTGCAGAACATATGATATGTTACCTTTTTCAAGCCCCACCTGTTTAGCTAAAAATAAAATTGTATATACAGTACCAGTCAAAAGTTTGGACACACCTACTCATTCAAGGGTTTTTCTTTATTTTACTATTTTCTACATTGTAGAATAATAGTGAAGACATACAAACTATGAAATAACACATGGAATCATGTAGTAACCAAAAAAGTGATAAACAAATCAAAATATATTTGAGATTTGAGATTCTTCAAAGTAACCACAATTTGCCTTGACGACAGCTTGGCACGCTCTTGGCATTCTCTCAACCAGCTTCATGAGGAATGCTTTTCCTTTTGGTCATGTGGTTTAGGTCTATCTCATTAGTATCTTATTCATCATTTTAGGAAATGACAGAATGATTTCATTGTTTTGCTGACTGATTTCTTTTGATTTCCCCTTGATGTCAAGCAAAGGGGTGCTGAGTTTGAAGGTAGGCCTTGAAATACATCCACTGGTACACCTCCAGTTGACTCAAATTATGTCAATTAGCCTATCAGAAACTTCTAAAGCCATGACATCATTTTCTGGAATTTTCCAAGCTGTTTCCAAGCTGTTTAAAGGCACAGTCAACTGTGCAGCTGTTTAAAGGCAAAATGTAAACTTCTGACCCACTGGAATTGTGATACAGTGAATTATAAGTGAAATAATCTGTCTGTAAACAATTGTTGGAAAAATGACTTGATTCATGCACAAAGTAGATGTCCTAACCGACTTGCCAAAACTATAGTTTGTTAACAGGAAATGTGTGGAGTGGTTGAAAAATTAGTTTCAATGACTTCCTATCCAGATGGGATAGGCCAGTGTGCAGTGTGATGGTGGTTGCATTGTCTGTGGACCTGTTGGGGTGGTATGCAAATTGAAGTGGTTCTAGGGTGGCAGGTAGGGTGGAGGCGATATAATCCTTGACTAGTCTCTCAAAGGACTTCATGATGACAGAGGTGAGTGCCACGGGGCAATAGTTATTTTGTTCAGTTATCTTTACCTTCTTTGGTACAGGAACAATGGTCGTCACAATTAAGCATGTGGGGACAGCAGACTGGGATAGGGAGCGATTGAATATGTCCGTAAACACACCAGCCAGCTGGTCTGCGCATGCTCTGAGGATGCGTCTAGGGATACCGTCTGGGCCAGCAGCCTTGTGAGGGTTAACACATTTAAACGTCTTACTCACTTCGGCCACGGAGAAGGAGAGGGGGGGGCTGCAGTGCTTGGTAGCGGGGTGCGTCGGTGTCACTGTATTATCCTCAAAACGGGCAAAGAAGGTGTTTAGCTTGTCTGGAAGTGTAACAGTTTTCTTCCTCTTCTGAGGAGGAGTAGGAAGGATCGGACCAATATGCAGCGTGGTAAGTGTTCGTCATTTTATTCAACTGAACTGAACACAAAAAATACAAAGTAACAAAAGACCAACCAAAACAGTTCCGTCTGGTAAACTACATACAAAGACAGAAAGCAACTACCCACAAATCATAGTGGGAAAACTGGCTGCCTAAGTATGGTTCTCAATCAGATACAACGATAAACAGCTGCCTCTGATTGGGAACCATACCAGGCCAAACACAGAAATACAAACATAGATTACAAAACATAGAATGCCCATCCCAACTCACGCCCTGACCAAACTAAAACAGAGACATAAAAAAGGAACTAAGGTCAGGACGTGACAGGAAGCAAGACGTCAGGGTTCGTGACGTGGCTGGTTTTCTTTTTGTAGTCCGTAATTTCCACATAATTCTCATGTCTGGGCTGTTGAATTGCGACTCCATTTTGTCCCTATACCGACATTTCACTTGTTTGATTGCCTTGCGGAGGGAATAACTACACTGTTTATATTCGGCCATATTCCACAACCTCTTTCCATGGTTGAATGCGGTGGTTCACGGTTTCTGGTTGGAGTAGGTTTTAATAGTCACAGTGGGTACAACATCTACAATGCACTTTCTAATAAACTCACTCACCGAGTCAGCGTATAAATCAATGTTATTGTCTGAGGCTTCCCGGAACATTTTCCAGACCACGTGATCAAAACAATCTTGAAGCGTGGATTCCGATTGGTCAGACCAGCGTTGAATGGTTCTAGTCACAGGTATATACTGTTTGAGTTTCTGCCTATAGGACGGTACGAACAAGATGGAGTCGTGGTCGGATTTTCCAAAGGGAGGGCGGGGGAGGGCCTTGTATGCATCATGGAAGTTAGAGTAGCAGTGGTCGAGTGTTTGCTCGAGCGGGTACAACAGTCAATGTGCTGGTAGAATTTAGGTAGTCTTGTTCTCAAATTAGCTTTGTTAAAACTTGTTAGGGATAGGGTCCAGTTTCCTGAATTTGTGCCTGACTGCTGTGGCCAAAGTAAACTGCCTGTTACTCCAGGATATGCAGATAGAAAACACTTTTAAGTTTCTAAACTGTTAAAATAATGTCTGAGACTATAACAGAATTGATATGGCAGGCAAAAAAAAAATGTTTTTTGGGGGTCCCAGGTTCTTACAATGGAAACCAATTGTTTCTATGTAAATCCGTCTCCCAGATTGCAATTCCTATGGCTTCCACTACATGTCAACAGTCTTTATTCAAGGTTTCAGGCTTGTTTTTTGAAAAACAAGCAAGAATTCTGAGTTTTGGTGAGAAGAGCACCGGAACAAAATCATTCTTTCGGCGCGCAAGGGAGAGGGTGTACACTTCCTAATTTTCCTTTCCTATTGAACATACTACTTTCTGTATGAAATATTATAGTTTATTTACATTTTAGAGTACCTGAGGATTGAATAGAAACGTCATTAGACTTGTTTGGCTGAAGTTTAGCTGTAGCTTTTTGGACTTCTTTGTCTGCATGTTGAACAAGTGTATTACTGAAATTGATGGTGTCAACTAAACTGACTTTTGGGGATATAAAGAAAGATTTTACCTAAAAAAACGACCATTCATGTTGTAGCTGGGACCCTTTGGATTGCAAACAGAGATCTTCAAAAGTATGCGATGTATTTAATCGCTATTAAACTACGAAGTTTTTAAAATCTCCTGCTACAATAAATGCAGCCTCAGGATATATGGTTTCCAGTTTACATAGAGTCCAGTGAAGTTATTTCAGGGCCGACGAGATAATCAGAGATAATTCTGCGGTCAGAATTTGATTGTAATGAATTCTAGGTCAGGTGAACAAAAGGACTTGACTTCCTGTATGTTGTTATTGTTACACCATGAGTCGTTAATCATGTGGAATACACCACCACCCTTATTCTTACCAGAGATATGTTTGTTTCAGTCGGTGCGATGCATGAAGAAACCCGGTGGCTGTACCGACTCTGACAACATATCCCAAGTGAGCCATGTTTCCATGAAACAGAGACTGTTACAACCAACCAACCAACCAACCACCCTCCTTTCATTGTTTGCCTTAAGTAACCTTCTGTCTTATGTAGCCATGCCAAACGTAACATATTCTAATTTCAATATATCAGATTTATGTTTACTATGTTACGCTAGTCTATGAGATCAGGCTGCTAGGTGAAATGGAGCCTGACAAAAGCAATGTATTCCCCAGCCCCCGAGACACGGTCCATGCAGGTCTCCCTAGAGATGCCAGACGATAAAGAGATGAAAGAAGCAGGGAGATCAAGGAAGAGTAGTTTCAGGAGCATTTCATTTGTGTTCACCGGGTCAACAGGTGTGTGGACGGGGTGTTGATGGATGATGAAGGTGGTGAATATGGTGGTGCCACAGCTGTGTGAGGGGGTCCGACAGTGAATGTGTAAGGTGGGTGTTTACAGGTATTGCTACATAGTGGTTGGTATAAGTGATCCATCACCACAGAGATATTGACTAAAAGTGTGGAAGAAACAACGAGAGGAACAATAGCATTAGACAGTCATTTCTGGAGTCAATGGGGGAAAACAATAGTCCATATAGTCTATGGATAATTTAAAAGTAGACATTCACCAGGGTCGTTTATCCTGCTAGGTGGACGATGCCCTGCCTATCGCTAAAAACTGTATATTTAGACCAGTTAACCCACTTTATTGTAAAGCTTTTCATCCTTTGATGCTGCTCCCCATGTCTGTGAATACAACCAACCTCATAAGTCTAAAATAGAATGGACCAGACGAAATAACATGCTTGTTTTCCTCACATGTCTTTTGTCAATAGTCTAGGTACACAGATAGCTGCACTTTTGCCTAATGTAATAATAGCCAGAGATGTTTGTTGGCTGTATGTCTAAGTTAGGGGAGCAGTGATATTGACAGTGGTTTCTGCCTCTGCATCAAATTGCTATATTTTCCTGTATTATGAGCTAAGGCTCTGAGCCCTGTACACAGACCAAAGCTCTCAAACAATCTGCCTCTCCCAGCCTTCAGCTAGTGGATTTTCATTAGCCCCATATTGGCCGGCTGAAGACAATTCAGCATCGCAGAGAGAACGTGGGTTGTATTGTTCTGCAGAGAAGATGAATGGGGTTCATATTTGGAGCAGCAGTGTGATCTCAGTCGATCTGTGACAATAATCTCCTAGCACTAATGCATGGGAAAGTCACTTAGTATGGCAGGCCAATTAAGATATTGATACTGTATATTCACCTAATTGTTCACAGTGGATTTATTATCCACCTGTGTCACACCCTGATCAGTTTCACCTGTCCTTGTTATTGTCTCCACCCCCCCTATGTGTCGCTTGCTATCCCTGGTGTATTTATCCCCGTGTTTCCCGTCTCTCTGTCCCAGTTTGTCTTGTATGTTCCAAGTCAACCAGCGTGTTTTTTCCATGCTCCCGCCTTTGTCTATTCTCTTTTACTAGTCCTCCCTGTTTTGAACCTTGCCTGTTTTCTGGACTCTGTACCCGCCTGCCTGACCATTCTGTAATAAATATAATATACCAAAGTCTCAAACCAGTACGAACTGGCCATGACAGACCCAGCAGACTTGGACCAGCTCCACCATGCAGTCTCCCTGCAGGGAGGCATGAGGAGCTACTGTTGGACCTTTTAGAAGGGCTTCGTTCCTTGACGGAATGTCACGACCAAGGGTTCAAGGCCATCATGGAGCGAATCCGTGAGTTAGCTCATAGGCAGCCTGCCACCTCCGAGACTTCCCAACCACCCAGTAACCTGTCTACTATCAGTGGTGGGTTTGTACAGCCTACCCCGGCTCCCTGAGAACCCTGCTTACCTCCGAAGCGATATTCTGGGGATCCTGGAATCTGCGGGGTTTTCTTTCTCAATGCTCCCTTATTTTTGAGCTGCAGCCATCTTCCTTCCCTTCAGACCAGTCGACGATAGCATATATTATTACGCTAATGTCAGGAAGGGCTCTCTCCTGGGCTACGGCAGTTTGGGAGCAACAATCCACCATTTGTTGTCATCTGGAGGACTTCATGGCAAAAGTGAGGAAGGTATTCGATTTTCCAGTATCCGAGAGAGAGGCGGCCAGTAAACTTCTTGAATTACGTCAGAACTCCCGTAATGTGGCAGACTACGTGGTTGATTTTCGCATGTTGGCCGCCGAGAGTGCCTGGAATCCGGAGTCTCTTTTCAATACCTTTCTTCACAGAATATCTGAGATGGTAAACGATGAGCTAGCTGTTTGGGAATTACCAGTGGACCTCGACTCCCTCATCGACCTTACCATTAGAATTGATAGACACCAAAGGGAACGCAAGAGTGAGAGAAGGTCTCGGGCACACTTGTTCATCTGCTATGGCTCGCTCACCTTCGAAGGAATCCGTAAGTTCCCGAAGGCAGTTTTTCCAAGAGGATCTGAAGCCACCCGAGCTCCCTTGTGAATCATCAATGACGGATGAGTTGGATACTCCTGAGCCTATGCAATTGGGAAGAGCTAGGTTATCGGTTGGGGAAAGCTCACGTAGGCTGAGTTCAAACTGTTGTCTGTACTGTGGAGGAGCAGGACATTATATAGCTACCTGCCCTGTTAGGAAACCCTTGTCTCTGGTGGGTACAAGTACTCTGGTGAGCCAGACTGGAAGTTCCCTAATTCCCATCACCCGCACACCTTTTTTTTGCACTCATTGAGTGCTCATTGACTCTGGGGCTGATGAATGTCTTATGGATGCAACGATAGCTTCAGAGCTTGGTATTCCCACTCAGCCTCTCTGTGCCCATGGAGAGGGCACGCTTTTCATCCGGATGTCAAAATACTGCCCCCTACCCCAGAGAGGTTAACTCTCTGGACTTCGTCACTGGGCTTCCCCCGTCTGATGGCAACACCGTAATTCTGACAGTGGTGGATCGGTTCTCTAAGGATGCTCATTTCATCCCTCTCCTCAAACTTTCCTCTGCCAAGGAAACGGCCCAGCTCATGGTGCAGCACGTTTTCCGGATCCATGGACTCCTGGTGGATATGGTTTCCGACTGGGATCCTCAATTCTCATCTCAGTTTTGGAAGGCGTTATGCACCCTAATTGGGGCATCGGCCAGCCTACCCTCCGGATTCCACCCCCAGTCAGAGCGAGCTAACCAGGACCTGGAGACCACCTTAAGATGCTTGGTCTCAGCCAACTCCACTACCTGGAGTAGACAACTGGTCGGGGTGGAGTATGCCCGGAACACCCTTCCCTGTTCAGCAATGGGACTCTCGCCTTTCGAGTGCTCCATGGGGTATCAGCCTCCACTCTTCCCAGAACAAGAACTGGAAGTCAACATATCCTCGGCCCAGATGTTCGTCTGCCGCTGCCAACATACCTGGAGAAGAGCTCGGGTAGCACTTCTCAAGACCAACTCCAGGGATCGTCAACAAGCGGACCGCCGCCGGACTCCAGCTCCCCGCTACCACATTGGGCAGAGGGTATGGCTGTCCACACAAGACCTGCTCCTTCGGGTAGAGTCCCGCAAACTGTTCCCCCATTTCATTGGTCCGTTTACCATCTCTAGAGTCCTTAGTTCCACTGCTGTCCATCTCTTGTTACCCCATACCCGTAGGGTATTCACCCTACGTTCCATGTGCATAGGATTAAGCCCGTGTCTCACAGTCCTTTGTCTTCTGTCCCCAGGCCCCCCCCCCTCCCCATGTCATTAAAGGCCATCCGGCATACACAGTGGAATGTCTCCTGGGAGTTCAATCAAGGGGCAGGGGTTTCCAGTACCTGGTTGACTGGGAGGGTTATGGCCCAGAGGAGAGGTGCTGGGTTCCTGCTACAGACATCCTGGACCCAGCCCTCATCACTGACTTCCACCACCGACACCCCGGTCAACCAGGTATGCGCCCAGGTAGGATGCCAGGTGGCGTCTCTAGGGGGGGGGGGGGGGGGTACTGTCACACCCTGATCAGTTTCACCTGTCCTTGTTATTGTCTCCACCCCCTCCAGGTGTCGCTTGTTATCCCTGGTGTATTTATCCCTGTGTTTTCTGTCTCTCTTGGCCAGTTCTTCTTGTGTGTTCCAAGTCAACCAGCGTGTTTTCCCCGTGCTCCTGACCTTTTCTATTCTCTTTTACTAGTCCTCCCTGTTTTGATCCTTGCCTGTTTTCTGGACTCTGTACCCGCCTGCCTGACCATTCTGCCTGCCCTGACCTTGAGCCTGCCTGCCACACTGTACCTCCTGAACGGGTTTTGACCTTTTGCCTGTCCACGACCATTCTTTTGCCTACCTCTTTTGGATGTAATAAATATCAAAGACTCAAACCGTCTGCATCTGTGTCTCGCATTGTGCCCTTATAACCTGAATTATATACTGTAGAACCACTTGTCTTTTCCAAAGCTTTTGTGATACAGTCCCATGGTCCCTCTCCTCAACAGTGCAAGAGTTAGCCGAGTGCGATCAATTGACAAAGCAAGGAGGATTCATTTTCTATTGATGTGAATCAGCATGGTGAGGAAAACTGTTCTGTATAAGTCAGAGACGCATGTTGGGGAACCAGGGGAGAGAACAGAGCTATTATTGAAAGAGCGTACAACCCCAGTAAACATTAATTCACCATTAGTCACGTTGAACATTTAATTGAATCTGCAAGTTTATTACTTACAGTGTGTCTGCTGGGCATGTTGAATGAGACGAATACCTGGAAGACCATCAGTACAGTTGAAAGTATGGATTATGTCCCTCACGCTCCACGCAGTTCAAGCAATAATAACAACAAAGTCACAAAGTCAAAGTCACGGTGACGTAACAGCATGGGAAGACGTTCCCCAGCGGTTCATATAAAAACGTACGTCAGACCATGCAATGTCTCAGAGAATCTTCTTGCCCAAAGATTCAGAGTGACAGCAAAGTACTGATGGTCTTTCAGGTATTTGTAGAATCATAATTACATTTGTAACTTCCGTTCTACTTTATACCCTTTAGACCGTCAGTACGGAAGAAAGTACGGATGACTCACATCAACAAGATCGTGAGGAATAGCACTGCCAACCTTTGATTAATCGATGACAGGCTTCCTTATACCCTTGTAGTCCTGAGCAATGACATCCACAACCCAGTGTGAAAGCCGAGCAATGCAAGGCCTTTTGACTTCTCACCGGAGCACAGGAACAGCTGGTCTGACTTCTTGTAGTGCTCAAAGGCTTGCATATAGTATTTGAGGGAACAGACGACACAGGATATTTGCTTGTTACTGCTCTGTATTCTGGAAAGGAGGTGTGCAGTAGGCTCGGTGGCTTGGTTTATGTGAAGGGTTAATAAAACCTTAGGCATGATTGGGCCATAAGGTCACACTTAGGTTGTCTGCTTTTCTTCATAGGCAGACAGGACTCATAGAGAGTGCGTTGAGTGGAGGGTTGGGCACTTTGTGGGATTTCCCTCTTTTGATGGCCCTGGATGGTTCCTGGTGAACAATGGGAACCAGGCCCTCAACTCTGGCTAGCCGCACTTCCCTCACCTTCACAGGCAGTTACTGCAGGGATCAGAGAGGGACTCTATCAGGTGACCAATGCCTAGGCAGACAGGGCACAGGTCATGACCGTCTTCCATTTGTAGTTCACAAGAGGAGCAGCCTTGCATACTCAGCTGTGTTCTCTCAGCTCAGAATGTGAAGAAAGAAATAACTAAAATATATGATGCAAATATATACAAATTAATCCAATTAACTAATACAATAGAAACCAGGAAAGTGTATAACAGAGTAGCTACCACAATACACAGTAAAAGTAGAGAGCTACAATTACCTGGTAGAAATTGAAGAGCCTAGCTACTGCAGAGCTGGAGCAGGAGAGATGTTTAAGTGCCGTCGTTTTGGTAAGCCAAGCTGACGACACACAATGGCAGCTAGGTTGAGTTGTTAAGCTAGCTAGCTAGCTAGCTTGTAGCGTTCTAGTAATACCAGGGGAGAAGGATGCCTGTATAACTGGCTAGGCTAACAACCTTCCTAGACGACGCGCTCTCTATGAGACATGGTTATTCGAGTTTTAAATAGTTTTAAAACTAGTGCCCAGTGGCCTCAATGAGCACAACAGTGGATGATATCGTGACAAAGTTAGCACCGAAGTAAGGTGGCCAACACACACACACACACTAGCTGGGGGGCTAAGTCAGTGCAAGAAAAGGAAGCCCAATATCCTCCTGTATAAAAGGGATAAGTAGGGGAGAGCTCAAACAGCCTCGGAGAGCGAATTTCACGCTTCAACTCACAGGTCACAGGCTGTTAGTTACAGACTGACAGTACACACAACTCACACAGAGTTTAGCTTACTCTACTGGACCTGGGAAGATGCTATCCGAAAAACAGGAGCAGCGGAGCAGGCAACTTGTGGGATGTGGCTAAGCTAACTTTGTGAGACGAAATAAGAACTGCCTTCCATTGGTGCTCACATAGGTAAACATAAGTTGGTACCATTATAACCTTCACATTATTTTTTAATGTAGCTCTTTATTGGTAATTCCTTCGACCAATTAGAGGTTTTTGAAGCAGTTTGAACGGATACCTCAGAGAGCAAAAGCCCTCAGATGTGGAGAGTCAACAATTACAAATTACATTGTGCATCCGAAGACCAATACAAATATTTAAGCACAGCTTACTAACTGATCATGTGCAAACTCTATTCTGAGAACCATATCCGGCCAAAACAAAGAAATACAAAAACATAGAAAAAGGAACATAGAATGCCCACCCAAATCACACCCTGACCAAACCAAAATAGAGACATAAAAAGCTCTAAGGTCATGGCGTGACAAATGTTGTGTTTGCCTGCTTCAATGTGCTACAGTTTTATTCTGTAAAGTCCATTTAGTTTAATCTCTATTTTCATTTGCCCAGTAGAAATGTACACTCAACTGTTCAACATATCACCGATAGCCTATACTGCATGCATTCACTTGCACAACTTCAGCTCATATATCAAGTGGTCATTTGCATGACTAATGCTTAACTTGGTATGGTTGAGTCCCAGCTAGCACATTTAGTTCCTTGGAAGTTGTGGGAACGTACGTTTCTGGTTTGCCATTCTGGGAGCGAAGCCATACGTTTCCTGATTGGTAAAACTGAAAACATTTTCAACATTCCGAGAACATAATTAACATTTTACCTGTTTAGGGAACATTTATTTTTTTGGTTGCAGGGAGGTTCTGAGAATGTTTTACTTTGGTTCTGAGATTATAGATATTAATGCTCTGAGAATATAAATCAAAATGATAGGTTATATTGAGATTTTTGAATAACTTCCGTAAAACTTAATGACACTGGTAGCTTATTTTAACTCCAAGCGCAGATGTAAATTAATTTCCTTAGGCATTAATCATGCAAACAGATATTTTTCTTGTTGTGACACGACGAGATTCACCTATAATCTTTTGCTTTCTATTCATCAAATTACTCCACTGCGCCACCAGGATGGAGCTAGCATGCCACGCATACAGAGCTATTCATTTTAGTCTATTGAAACAGACCCCATTTTAAAGGAAGATCAGGTATGGCAATTAGTGGGTGCGGCCAACACACCTGAACACACTTAAAAAGATGGAGGATAGAAATAGTTTTGTTGATGCTGAGAACGGAATGTATATGTCACTTTAAACAATGCCACTTTAAATAATGCCACTTTAATAATGTTTACATATATTACATTACTCATATTGCATGTATTTACTGTATTTTATACCATCTATTGCACCTTGCATATGCCGCTCGGCCATCGCTCATCCATATACTTATATGTACATTTTCTCATTCACCCCTTTAGATTTGTGTGTAATAGGTAGTTGTTGGGGAATTGTTAGATTACTTCTGAGATATTACTGCACTGCCAGGAAACTCAATTTAAAAGCACAACGGCCCAGATTTTCGTCTGATGCTAACCATGTGTATGTGACCAATAAAATGTTATTTGATTTTATTTGATGACTCTAACACTATCATTAAGTTTGCCGACTTCACAACAGTGGTAGGCCTGATCACCGACAACAATGAGACAGCCTATAGGGAGGATGTCAGAGACCTGGCAGTGTGGTGCCAGGACAACAACCTCTCCCTCAAGGTGAAAAAGACAAAGGAGATGATTGTGGGCTACAGGAAAAGGAGGACCGAGCACGCCCCCATTCTCATCGACGGGGCTGTAGTGGATCAGGTTGAGAGCTTCAAGTTTCTTTGTGTCCACATCACCAACAAAATGTTATGGTGCAAACACACAAATACAGTCGTGAAGAGGGCATGACAAAGCCTATTCCCCCTCGGGAGACTGAAAAGATTTGGCATGGGTCCCCAGATCCTCAAAAGGCTCTGCAGCTGCAGCATCGAGAGCATCACCGCCTGGTATGGCAACTGCTCGGCCTCCGACCGCAAGGCACTACAGAGGGTAGTACGTACACCCCAGTACATTACTTTTACCAAGCTTCCTGCCATCCAGGACCTCTATACCAAGCGGTGTCAGAGGAAGGCCGTAAAAATTGCCAAAGACTCCAGCTACGCTAGTCATAGACTGTTCTCTTTGCTACCGCACGGCAAGCGGTACAGGAGCGCCAAGTCTAGCTCTAAAAGGCTTCTTAACAGCATCTACCCCCAAGCCATAAGACTCCTGAACATCTAAAAAATTGCTACCCGAACTATTGGCATTTACCAATTCACTCCGTGTTCAATAATAGTGGTTAACATGATTTTTTAATAACGAACTCATCTCTGTAACCAACACATACAATTATCTGTAAGGTCCCTCAGTTGAGTAGTACATTCCAAGCACATATTCAAACACAAAGACCAGGGAGGTTTTCAATGCCTCGCAAAGATGGGTAGATGTGTAAAAATGTAAAAAGCAGACCCTGAATATCCCTTTGAGCATAGGTAAGTTATAAATTTGGCTTTGGATGGTGTATCAATACACCCAGTCGGTATAAGGATGCAGGCTTCCTTCCTAACTAAGTTGCTGTAGAGGAAAGAAACAGCTCAGGAATTTTACCATGAGGCCAATTTTGATTTTAAAACAGGTACAGAGTTTAAAACAGGTACAGAGTTTAATGAGAAAACTGAGGATGGATCAACAACATTGTAGTTACTCCACAATACCTTTAAAAAAAAATATATATATTTCACCTTTATTTAACCAGGTAGGCTAGTTGAGAACAAGTTCTCATTTGTAACTGGCCTGGCCAAGATAAAGCATAGCAATTCGACACATACAACAACACAGAGTTACACATGGAATAAACAAAACATAGTCAATAATACAGCAGAACAAAAGAAAACAAAAAGTCTATGTACAGTGAGTGTAAATGAGGTAAGATAAGGGAGTTAAGGCAATAAATAGGCCATGGTGGCGGAGTAATTACAATATAGCAATTTAAACACTGGAATGGTAGATGTAGACCTACATGACAGAGTGAAATAGAAGGAAGCCTGTATAGAATACAAATATTCCAAAGCATTCATCCTGTTTGCAATAAGGCACTTACATTTTTTGTCCTGATTACAAAGTGTTATGTTTGGGAAAAATCCAACACAACACATCACTGAGTACCACTCTCAAACTCTCAATATTTTCAAGCATGGTGTTGGCTGCATCATGTTATCGGTTTGCTTGTCATCAGCGAGGACTAGGGATTTTTTTTAAGACTTAAAGAAACAGAATACAGCTATAAGCACAGGCAAAATTGTGGAGGAAAACCTGGTTCAGTCTGCTTTCCAACAGACACCAGGAGACAAATTCACATTTCAGCAGGACAATAACCTAAAACACAAGGCCAAATCCTCAATGGAGTTGCTTATCAAGACAACATTGAATGTTCCTGAGGGGGCCTACTTATAGTTACAACTAAGTTACTAAGTCTTTGACCACAATGTGTTGTTACTTTGCTTCCAAAGCCAATCAACTATCCTTCACTATTCCCACAAAGTTGTGGGAAGGTTGTATGCAAAATAACCATAGGACAACTGCACTCTCACCAAAATCCAAGAAACATATGGTTCTCAGAATGTTATGTGCTAGCTGTGTTAAATGCCTGCCCTGAAGGTATCCGCCTGTAATAGTAATAAATCATTATCAATCCGAATAATCGTAATGCTTAATAAAAATATTCCCACAACATTTACTGCGAAATGATGATAGAATGCAATTCATGAGTTAAATTAAACCAGCTTATACTTTTCCCAACACTATATACCCTGTCCACCATTCTGTGTCTATATTTATGCGATGGTTCATATCATCAATATTATTTGTGCAATACACAGTCACATATAAATGTCCTCCTACCACAGTGTTAGCTCCGCATCAATCATGTCACTGAGACAGGATATGTGAGAAGGATACACAGTGATGTTACCACAGACAGACTGGGGCGGCAGACATTGCCATTTCATCTGAAATCCCCTCTACTCACATGAGTCTCTGTTTCATCAATACACCGTGATCCATTTTCTCCTGGGTGTCAATGGCAGCGGCAAAATATGCTGGCTGTGTCACTCCCTGACCATAGAAAGCCTCTTTATTTCTCTATTTGGTTAGGTCGGGGTGTGACTAGGGTGGGTACTCTAGTTTTGGTATTTCCATGTTGGCCTGGTATGATTCCCAATCAGAGGTCTATCGTTGTCTCTGATTGGGGATCATATTTAGGCAGCCCTTTCCCACTAGGTTTTTGTGGGATCTTGTTTGTGTGTAGTTGCCTTGAGCACTGCCTAGCTTCGCGTTCGTTTCGTTACTCTTTATTGTTTTTGTGAGTTTCATTTAACAAACATGTGGAACTCTACGCACGCTGCACATTGGTCCGATTCTTACAACAACGTTCGTGACAGGCTGGTAATTTGAGCTGGGATGGAATTGTTTTATGTGTTGCTTGCCTTGGAAAATGTCCTCTCTCGCTCTCTCTCTCTCTCTCTCTCTCTCCCTCTGAATTTAATTTAGATTGAACACTAACTGTATTAAAGATCCAATGCAGCTGGTTTAATCTCAATATCAAATGATTTCTGGGTAACAATTCAGTACTTTATTGTGATTGTTTTGGTAAAAAATACAAATAAAATTGCTTCTTAGCAAAGGGACATTTCTCAAGCATGAATTTTATAGGACTGTCTGGTCTGAGTGGTCTGACAGGGAAAGGGGGTAACTGAACATTTGCTGATATTGGCAGAAAGGCTAGGAACTCTCTTTCTTATTGGTCTATTAATTACAGCTACCCCCTACTTTTTTCAATTTCCGCCGGAAGACATACCTAAATCTAACTGCCTGTAGCTCAGGCCCAGGACCAAGGATATGCATATTCTTGGTTTCATTTGAAAGAAAACACTCTGAAGTTGGTGTAAATGTGAATTGAATGTAGGAGAATTTAACACAATAGATCTGGTTTAGATAATACAATGAAAAAAACATGTGTTTTTCATTTTTATTGTTGTATCATCATCTTTAAAAATGAACAAGACAAAACAAATATTCAGATAGGATGATGCGGACAATTTCAGTGAAAAACATAAGAGGGCAACAGTACTTGTGCAAAGTTTCAGAATGATAACTTCCAAAATGAGTGTGCTACATGACATTTATCATGAAGTCACCCAGGTGTCCCACACAAGTAGCCCAAATGTACCCAAGTGGCCAAATTGGTGAAGTTATACATTTTGATTATAATAACTATATACAAAATACCACCCCCCCCCCCAAAAATTGAGAAAAAACATGAAAAAAAATACACATTTACAAAATAACACTTTCAAATGACCCATCAGGTTTGGTTGTGTTACAAACAAACCAGTTGATTGCAATGAAACCAAACATGACTGGAAAAGTCACGTTTTGTGTGTGTATTTACATCGAATGTGTCGTCGAAAATGGAATGAGACGGAATTCACAACACAAGCGGTTCACAAAATGTTTTGTGTTAGGCTATAAAAATGGATTTTCAAACAAAAGACCATTCATTGTGTAACAATGAGCATTGGGATCGCAAACAGAGGAAGATCGTCAAAGGTAAACTATTTATTTTGCAGTTTGTGATTTTGTTACGCCTGTGCTGGTTGAATATTTGTTTTTTATGGGGCTCTATCCTCAGATAATCACATCGTATTCTTTTGCAGTAAATCCTCTTTAAAATCTGACAACGCAGTTGGATTAGCAAGTTTCTAGGCTTTCGAAACATGTATTTTCATGAATGTTTAATATGACTATTTATGTAGCGATCACCGTATGTTGTCGAATTTCATCCCGCTAACGGGTTCGGTGCGCAGAGAGGTTAACCAATTTACATCATGGTGATGTCATCATGGAAGGCCAAAACTCCATTCCACCAAAACAGGCAGAAATTTCAGACAGACTTTTCAAACATCTATTACAGTAAAAGGGTGTGATCATCATTTTCACAATTTCACAGTATTATTCCAACCTCATAGTGTGGAAATATATATAAAACATTGGCAAATCATGTTTTTGACTGCACTGGGGCCCTCTGCTGAGACTGTAAAGTCTCAGCAGAGGGCACTACTGAGTAGATACATTTAAAAAAATCCAGTCTGGCAGCTCAATAGGTTGTACCAGTGCAATTACTCAAATGATTCACCTTAATTCATACTGTACAAACAGGAGGAGTGGTTGAATATTCTCTGCAAACATATGAGATCCAATGGTGGTGGTGGTGTGTCTGTGTGTGAGTGCAGACTTTAGCAAGGAGTGTTGAAAGGTGCAGCTGAACCGCAGATGGTGAGGATGATTATACCAGGGCCCGGTTTACCAAATGCATCTTAAGGCTACGTTCATTGTTAAAACGAACCTCCATCGGAGCATCGTTAACTCACTGAGCTGTTTCCCAAAACCATCGGGAAACCGGGCCCTGGGCTGGCATGCAGGGTTCAGCCTCTTCCAGAGCCATACTCATTTGTGTGCTTTTTCCATTATACTCCTGCTGGTGTGGAGATAGACATAGCACGGGCCAGGGCCCGGTTTCCCAATAGTGATGGAACTCAGGTTTCCAGGTTTTTAACGATGCATCTTTCATACAACAGCCGGAGATGTAACTATCACATGGAATGATTTGACGCTGGAGAGACGAAGCAGGTATGGGGAGTCAAACATTTAATAAGGAACGGACATGGAACGAGACAGGAACAGCGTCAGAATAGAAGAAAAACAAAGACAAAAAACAATCAATGCATCAGCGGGGAACAGAGCTGGGGAACTGACAAATATTATTTATCCAGGGGAGCCCAATTTAGATATGGATCTCATTCATAATTTTGCCCTGAGAACAAACAACTCACACCATGATAATTCAATAAATCAATAAAACAGCAAAAATAAACTACAAGATACAGCATATACCGTACAGACACACCAAAAATATCACATTTTATTAGTCACATGCGCCGAATACAACAGGTGTACAACTTACAGTGAAATGCTTACTTATAAGTCCTTAACCAACAATGCAGTTTTAAGAAAAATAAGTGTTAAGAAAGTAAAAAAGTAAAAAATGAATAAATAAAAAAGAAGAAAACAGAAAAATATCAAATTATTAAATAGCAACAATAAAATAACAGTAGCAAGGCTATATACAGGGGGTGCTGGTACAGAGTCAATGTGCGGGGGCACTTGGTAGTCGAGGTAATTGAGGTCATAGGTACATGTAGGTAGAGGTAAAGTGACTATGCATAGATAATGAACAGAGAGTAGCAGCAGCGTAAAAATGGGGGGGGGGGGGTAATGTAAATAGTCTGGGTAGCCATTTGATTAGCTGTTCGGGAGTCTTATGGCTTGGGGGTAGAAGCTCCTGTACTTCTTGCCGTGCGGAATCAGAGAGAACAGTATGACTAGGGTGGATGGAGTCTTTTTAGGGAATTTTTTAGGGCAATTCTGAGGTCTTGGATGGCAGGAAGCTTGGACCCAGTGATGTACTGTAGTGCCTTGCGGTTGGAGGCTGAGCAGTTGCCATATCAGGTGGTCAACCAGTCAGGTTGCTCTCGATGGTGCAGCTGAAGAACTCTTTAAGGATCTAAGGACTCTTTTTAGTGTCCTGAGGGGGAACAGGCATTGTTGTGCCCTCTTCACGACTGTCTTTGTGTGTTTGGACCATGATAGTTTGTTGATGATGTGGACAGCAAGGAACTTGAAGCTCTCAACCTGCTCCACTACACCCCTGTCGATGAGACTGGGGGTGTGCTTGGTCCTCCTTTTTCTGTAGTCCACCATTGTCTCTTTTGTCTTGATCACGTTGAGGGAGAGGTTGTTATCCTGGCACCACACTGCCAGGTCTCTGAGGTCCTCCATGTAGGCTGTCTCATCGTTGTTGGTTATCAGGCCTATCACTGTTGTGTCATCGGTAAACTTAATGATGGTGTTGGAGGTGTGCTTGGCCTTGCCGTCATGGTTGAACAGGGAATACAGGAGGGGACTGACCACTCACCCCTGAGAATCCCCCACATTGAGAATCAGCGTGGCAGATGTGTTGTTACCTACCCTTACCACCTGGGGGCGGCCCATCAGGAAATCCAGGATCCAGTTGCAGAGGGAGGTGTTCAGTCCCAGGATCCTTAGCTTATTGATGAGCTTTGAGGGCACTATGGTGTTGAACCCTGAGCTGTAGTCAATGAATAGCATTCTCACATAGGTGTTCCTTTTGTCCCGGTGGGAAATGGCAGTGTGGAGTGCACCTCTGCTGTCTTCAACCAGGAGCTCAGCGATCACTGTCTCATTGCCTGCGTCCGTAATGGGTCTGTGGTCAAACGACCAGCCCTCCTCACTATCAAACGCTCCCTTAAACACTTCAGCGAGCAGGCCTTCTGATCGACCTGGCCCGGGTATCCTGGAAGGATATTGACCTCATCCCGTCAGTAGAGGATGCCTGGTTATTCTTTAAAAGTGCCTTCCTCGCCATCAGAAATAAGCATGCCCCATTCAAAAAATGTAGAACCAGGAACAGATATAGCCCTTGGTTAACTCCAGACCTGACTGCCCTTGACCAGCACAAAAACATCCTGTGGCGTACTGCATTAGCATTGAATAGCCCCTGCGATATGCAACTTTTCAGGGAAGTTAGGAACCAATACAGACAGGCAGTTAGGAAAGCAAAGGCTAGCTTTTTCAAACAGAAATTTGCATCCTGTAGCACAAACTCCAAAAGGTTCTGGGACACTGAAGTCCATGGAGAATAAGAGCACCTCCTCCCAGCTGCCCACTGCACTGAGGCTAGGAAACACTGTCACCACCGATAAATCCACGATAACTGAGAATTTCAATAATCATTTTTCTACGGCTGGCCATGCTTTCCATCTGGCTACCCCTACCCCGGTCAACAGCTCTGCACCCCCCCACAGCAAGTTGCCCAAGCCTTCCCATTTCTCCTTCTCCCAAATCCAGATAGCTGATTTTTTTTTGCCGCAGCCTGTTCAACCTCTCTTTTGTATCGCCTGAAATCCCCAAAGATTGGAAAGCTGCCGCGGTCATCCTCTAGACCCAAACTGTTACTGACCTATTTCTATCCTCCCCTGCCTTTCAAAGGTCTTCGAAAGCCAAGTTAACAAACAGATCACCAACATTTCGAATCCCACTGTATCTTCTCCGCTGTGCAATCTGGTTTCCGAGCTGGTCATGGGTACACCTCAGCCACGCTCAAGGTCCTACACGATATCATAACTGCCATCGATAAAAGGCAATACTGTGCAGCTGTATTCATTGACCTGGCCAAGACTTTCGACTGTCAATCACCACATTATTATCGGCAGACTCAAAAGCCTTGGTTTCTCAAATGATTGCCTCGCATTGTTCACCAACTACTTCTCAGACAGAATTCAGTGTGTCAAATCGGAGGGCCTGTTGTCCGGACCTCTGGCAGTCTCTATGGGGGTGCTACAGGTTTCAGTTCTCAGGCCGAATCTTCTCCCTGTATACATCAATGATGTCGCTCTTGCTGATGGGGATTCTCTGATCCACCTCTATGCAGACAACACCATTCTGTATACTTCTGGCCCTTCTTTGGACATTGTGTTAATTAACCTCCAGACAAGCTTCAATGCCATACAACTCTCCTTCCGTGGCCTCCAACTGCTCTTAAATGCTAGTAAAACTAAATGCATGGTCTTCAACTGATCGCTGACACCACCTGCCCACCTGTCCAGCATTACCACTCTGGACGGATCTGACTTAGAATATGTGGACAACTCTCCTTCCAGACTCACATTAAGCATCTCTAATCCAAAATGAAATCTGGAATCGGCTTCTTATTTTGCAACAAAGCATCCTTCACTCATGCGGCCAAACATACCGTCGTAAAACTGACTATCCTACCGATCCTTGACTTTGGTGATGCCATTTACAGAATAGCCTCCAACACACTACTCAGCAAATTGGATTCAGTCTATCACAGTGCCATCTGTTTTGTCACCAAAGCCCCATATACTACCTACCACTGCAACCTGTATGCTCTCGTTGGCTGGCCCTCGCTTCATATTCGTCGCCAAACCCACTGGCTCCAGGTCATCTATAAGTCTTTGCTAGGTAAAGCCCTACCTTATCTCAGCACACTGGTCACCATAGCAGCACCCACCCTTAGCACGCGCAACCAGCAGGTATATTTCACTGGTCACCCCCAAAGCCAATTCCTCTTTTGGCCACCTTTTCTTCCAGTTCTCTGCTGCCAATGACTGGAACGAATTGCAAAAATCACTGAAGCTGGAGACTCATATCTTCCTCATTAACTTTAAGCATATGCTGCCAGAGAAGCGTACAGATCACTGCACCTGTTCATAGCCCATCTGTAAATAGCCCATCCAACTACCTCATCCCCATATTGTTATTTATTTTTTTGCTCCTTTGCACTCCAGTATCTCTATTTGCCCATTCATCTTCTGCACATCTATCACTCCAGTGTTTAATTGCTAAATTGTAAATACTTTGCCTCTACGGCCCATTTATTGCCTTACCTCCCTAATTTACCTCATTTGCACACACTTTTACATTGTGTTATTGACTGTACGTTTGCTTATTCCATGTGTAACTCTGTGTTGTTGTTTGTGTCGCACTGCTTTGCTTTATCTTGGCCAGGTCGCAGTTGTAAATGAGAACTTGTTCTCAACTGGCTTACCTGGTTAAATAAAGGTGAAATAAAAAGAATCTGTTGGGGCGGTATGCAAATTGGAGTGGGTCTAGAATTTCTGGGACTTTCAGAGCACTTCATGGCTGATGCTCTCATGCATGCTTCAGTGTTGTTTGCCTCAAAGCATTCATAGAAGCAATTTAGCTCATCTGGTAGGCTTGTGTCACTGGGAAGCTCACGGCTGTGCTTCCCTTTGTAGTCTGTAATAGTTTGCAAGCCCTGCCACATCCGATGAGTGTCGGAGCTGGTTTAGTACGATTCAATCTTAGTCCTGTATTGACGCTTTGCGGATGTTGCCTGTAATCCATGGCTTCTGGTTGGGGTATATACGTACGGTCAATGTGGGGACGACGTTATCGATGCACTTATTGATTGAGGAAACTCCTTGCCTTCCCTGCCGAAGCAAATTACATCGGAATCTGGGATCATCAGTGACCAAACTGAAATTTGTGATGTTTTTAATAAGCATTTTATTTCTGCTGGTTTTCTTCTTGAAAGAAAAAATGGCCAACATGATCCGTACCGCTCTATTGTTTCAGTCCCTCGGCCTTCAGCTGATGTGGAAAACAGTAAGCCGGTTTTTAATTTTCAAAAAGTTACAGAAGATGAGGTCTTATCTGCACTATCTGCTATAGATTCTAAGAAACCATTAGGCGCTGACAATCTGGATCCATATTAACTCAAGTGTGCGGCTCCTATTATTGCTGGTGTAGTGACGCATATTTTTAATAAAACATTTGTCCTAGGAAAGATTCCTAAAGCTTGGAAAACAGTTTTTGTTTTACCACTCCTCAAGGGAGATGATGGTAGTGAATTGGATAATTATCGGCCCATCTCCAAGCTCTCCTGTTTGACTAATATTTTAGAGTCACTGGTGAATAGGCAACTACAATCTTTTTTTAACTGTTAACAATACTATTTCTAGTAATCAATCTGGCTTAGACCTAAACACAGTACTATTACGGCCACTGTACGTGTTGTAAATGATATTACTAATGCCCAAGATAATAGAAAGTACTGTGCCACCTTGTTCATAGATTTATCTAATGCTTTTGACACTGTAGACCATGCGATACTTTTGGGTAAGCTGTCGTCAATAGGACTGGGATTGGATGCCTGTCGTTGGTTTCATGACTATCTAAAGGATAGAAGTCAGGCTGTTAGAGTCGACGGCATCCAGTCGGAGCCATTGGAGTTGGTTAAAGGGGTTCCACAAGATTCTATACTTGGTCCATTACTGTTCACTCTACGTAAACAATATCGGTGATGAGATAAGAAAGTGTCAAATTAATTTATATGCTGATGACACTGTCATGTACTCTAGCGCTTCAACGGCTGACCAAGCATTATCAATATTAGAAACAGGGTCTTTTATACAGCTGAAACTTGTTTTAAATGCAAAGAAAACACATTTTATGATTTTTAATAGGTTCAAGAAGTTGGTTGAAAATACACTTGCACTTACGAGCTTAGATGGTTCTCGAATTAATCAGGTCTCTGCACTTAAATGCTTAGGGATATGGTTGGATGATAATCTGTCTTTTAAAATGCATATTGACAAACTTTGTAAACGGCTAATAATCAAGCTAGGCTTCCTCTATAGAAACACGACATGCTTGTCCTCTACAAATAGAAGACAAATTGTGCAAGCTACTTTTATGTCCGTTATAGATTATGGAGATATTATCTACATGCATGCTACGGCATCAACACTTAAGTCGCTGGATGCTACTTATCATTGAGCACATAGGTTTATTACAGGTGCTAGCTAAAAAGAACTCACCACTGTGTTTTATATCAAAATGTGGGTTGAACTACGCTGTCCGTGAGACAAGAACAACACGCTCTCGTGTTTGTCTATAAAGCACTTCTGAATAAGCTACCTTTTTATTTATCATCACTCATCAATATCAGAATTAAAATTCCTAAATCCAGGTCTCAAGCATGGATTACACTTGAGGCCCATGCGATTTCCACAGAGTTGGGTATGGCTACCTTATCCCGCTACACTCCTTGCCTATGGAATAGCCTGCAAACTAAACGCAATCTTGAGACTCTTGTCCCCCTTGCTCATTTTGAACATTTATTGGAGCATTTTTATTTTTGTATTGCTTGTAACTGTTTCGGGTAATGCAAGTTCTTGTGCTGTTAGGGGAATAACCGGTTAGTAGAATAACCTGTTAGGGGAATAACCTGTTAGTAGAATAACCTGTGTGTAAATGAAATCTGTTGCTGTATTTTTTTTGTGTTATCTGTGATAGTTTTGTTTGTCTTGTTTAGTTTTTTTAATCATTGTACCTAAACTGTATATGTAAACATGACATCAGATTTGCCAAATGGAAGGCGAGGGAGAGCTTTGTGCGTGTCTCTGTGTGTGGAGTAAAGGTGGTCTAGAGTTTTTTTCTTCTGGTTGCACATGTAACATTCTGGTTAAAAAAAATTGTCAAACGGATTTAAGTTTAGATCGTGGCTCCCCCCCCTCACTCTCTCACCTAAACCCAAATTTTGTTATCTCAGGTCATAAATTCCTGGCAGAAACCCTCTCTCATTTTCTGAGAGTGAGAGAGTGCCATGATAGGGTCATTTTGCCAAGATTTTGAGTGTATGTAGAAAATAGTCCAATCAGATGATTAAGGTGTGATAACTATATTTTGTATTTCTTTTGTTTAGGCTTTCATTCCTAATTTTCTTTGACACTTAGGAAGTGATAGAGCCATTAACAAGTTCCCCATACAATCATCACTTAATGCCACAACGCCGCTCATTTGGGAAGAAGACTTTTGAGAATGTGGGAATGCTCTGTGGACAGTGAAGCGTCAGTTATGATGAGTGTGTTTCATTTGGTGATCTCATGAAGGACAGGAAACACACATAACAGTATCTCTTAAAATGTACATTTCCCATCTGTCAGGTTTACATCTAAATATTATGAAAAGTATGTGATTAAACATGAAACTATTTGTGAAAAGATTTAATGTGATATTAACCTTCTAAATGAGAGTATGGATTTTCATATAAAGATGAACTAGTCAGTCGCCACACCCCCGTGAGCCCAGACATCACATAAGGTGTCATGGACCGCCCTTTTCTACTGAAACGTATAAAACCCACTCCTGATGAAATTCACACCAGACCACGCAAACCCCAGTGTAAGCTAAAGTTGCCAATGGTTGAATTTCTAAGACCAAACATGCCGGGTGACGCTGGTGTGTGAAGTGATTTAAACTACAACTCTACCAAAGGACAAGACTATACCACGTGGAGCATTGGCTACACGGCTGGAAATGGTTAACATTATGTACAAAATTATGTACAAAATTAGTTACAAATAACGTGAAAAAACACACACAATAGCACAATTGGTTAGGAGTCCTTTAAACGGTGGCTATGTCCTCCGGAGCTATACTACTACACGTCTCAACAACATACACTACCGTTCAAAAGTTCTGGGTCACTTAGAAATGTCCTTGTTTTTTAAAAGAAAAGCACATAGTACACATCATTGTACGAGATCTTCAGTTTCTTGGCAATTTCTCGCATGAAATAGTCTTCATTTCTCAGAACAAGAATAGACTTACGAGCTTCAGAAGAAGTGCTTTGTTTCTGGCCATTTTAAGCCTGTAATCGAACCCGCAAATGCTGATGCTCCAAATACTCAACTAGTCTAAAGAAGGCCAGTTTTATTGCTTCTTTAATCAGAACAACAGTTTTCGGCTGTGCTAACATAATTGCAAAAGGGTTTTCTAATGATTAATTAGCCTTTTAAAATACTAAACTTGGATTAGCTAACACAATGTGCCATTAGAACATAGGGATGATGGTTGCTGATAACGGGCCTCTGTACGCCTATGTAGATATTCCATTAAAAATCTACAGCTACAATAGTGATTTACAACATTAACAATATCTACACTGTATTTCTGATCAATTTGATGTTATTTTAATGGACAAAAAAAATGCTTTTCTTTCAAAAACAAGGACATTTCTAAGTGACCCCAAACTTTTGAACGATAGTGTTAATTAACCACCACAATCAACCAAAACACTTGCACGCCTCATTGAATTCATCCCTCATCAGTGTTCTAAACTGCCCTATTGGCACCAGAGATCCAAGATTGAATGATGTTTGTAAATTATTCTAAACATTTGGGGGCTTTAAAACTAAAGGCTGATTTACATAGGTTGGTAGAGACACGAGGGCCCAACCCTGTGAGTGAGTTTGGTGCCCCGTATTTGTATACTTTAACAGAGAAGTGAGATATGTTGGAAGCTTGTGCAGAACAGCTTTGTAATCAAAAAGGAGAGGTGAAGTGATCTATGGAAATTAAGAGAGGTCCAGCCAACCTTCTGATAAAGCATGCAGTGATGAGTATTAAACCTGTCACCTGTGATAAAGCGAAGTGCACTATGCTGTCCTGCATCCAGGAATTTAGAGTAGTGGCTGCTGCATTCTGATAAATGGTGTCACCAAAATCAAAAGCTGGCAGGAAGGTTGCCTGTACAACATGCTTCCTGCTGTTTAGGGAGAGGCATGATCTAGTTAAATAAAATAAGTCTATTTTAAATCTCAGCTTCTTAACTAGCTCATCCGTATGTTTTTTTTTTATTCAAATTTTTGTCAATCCAAAAGCCCAGATATTTATTGGCAGGAATCTGCACAATAAAATAACTATTCAATGCATAAATGTGTAAACGATTTGAAATATTTCTATGAGAATTAGAAAACCACATACATTTAGTTTTTCCTCATTAAGTACCAATTTAAAACAACAAGGCTTTGTGCAAGGCAACAAAATCTAATTGCAGCTCTAACATCCTGGTCAATAGTAGGGGCAAAAGAGTACATAACAGTGTCTTATGCATACAGATGAATGTTAGAGATTTTTGCAGATAGACCAATATTATTTATATACAGTAAATGTTAAAGAGGACAGGTCACAAAATCTACCTCTGCGGGACTCCTTTAAAAATATCGAGGCAGCTTGACTTGACACCATCAGAAAGCACACAGTGTTTCCTGTCTGACAGATAGTTCTCAAACCACTTGGAAGACGCCTGGTCGAGTCCCACTTCAGACAACCTCTGCATGAGTAGGAGATAGTCGACAGTATCAAAGGCCTTGGATAGGGCTGTAAATATGGCAGCACAGTAATTCCTATGATCTAAGCAATTTAACACATCATCTAAGACAAGTGTAACTGCTGAAACGGTGCTATGTCAAGGTCTTAAACCAGGCTGGTGCACATTAACATTATTATTTGTAGTAAAAAAAAAAAGTTTTTTGCTGACAGTTTGCCAGTGACTTTAATATTTTTGGAAGGCAAGATCGTTTAGAAATGGAGTGGTAGTTATCTAGGTCAGAAGGATCCCCACTTTGTGAAGGGGGAGGACATGCGCCGCCTTCCAGATCTTAGGAATAGCACCAGAAGTAATTGTTAAATAAATAAAACATGTGGGTCAAATGTTCTACAATGAGGGGGGCAGAAAGCTGCAGTAGAAAGGGAGCAACCATTTTTTGGGCCCTCCAGCACTACTTCCAGCAGCATCTGGTCTCCCATCCAGAGACAGACCAGGACCAATCCTGCTTAGCTTCAGAGGCAAGCCAGCAGTGGGATGCAGGGCGGTATGCATGCTGTGAAGGTTTCTTTTTTAAAGTGCATTATTATCTGCCATCTGTTCAGAGGTGAATAAAGGACTCCCTCTAGTGGAACTTGAAGTATTTTCAGAAACCATTCTCCCAAAAAGATGGTCAGCTTAGACAAACGGTTATTAAAAGCACTACAAATTTTATTTTTGTCTGTTACAGGACCAGAGGCTGTGTTACGGATACAGTTATCCTGTGTGTGTGTGTATCCTGTGTGTGTGTTTCTTTTCTCTCCTTCTTCCCTCACAGGTGAAAATCATCACTCCCCAATCAGTCAACAATCAATCATCAATCAGAAGACACACCTCCTCCTATTTCCTACCCTATCACAGTTCCTTCCCCATGGTTTAAAAACCCCATCATTTGTTTGCTCTATAGCTCAATCTCTCTGTAAATGCCATGTCTGTAGGGCTCTGTGTTTCACTCTCGCTTTGTGTCTTAACCTCTCTTTTGTTTGAGCACCTCCAAATCACTTTGTCATCTCCTGTGAGTATTGTTTTTGGTTATGGTGTTTGTTTGTTGCTGGTGGGAAAAGGGGGAAACCAAGACAAGTCGCCCATGGGCATACACTACCCGTAGGTGAACTTTGTTAAATACACTAGTTAGAACTGGGCGGACCACCCACTGTATTTTTGGTTAGTTAGTTAGCTGTTGTTAAAGTAGGCTAGTCTAGCTTAGGGGTGTTTTTGTATATTTATTGTTTCATTCCTTGGGTCCAGCTCAGCCCCTTTTCCTGCCCCCCCCCCATTACCGTGTGTTTATAAATAAATCTGGAGTTTGACGGTAGATTTCTGTTGTCGTGGTTATTTCGTTCACACTTTTACTTTGTCACAATAATAATTTGCATGAGTTATGTTACGGGTCTCATTACCATCCCCCCTAGACTGTCGGGCCAAAAAGGATTCGTAACAGGCTGTCATAACCTGCTGGGGCAATAAGCTCCTATTACCACCGACGGCTGCAAATATTGAGGTGGCTTATTCTTATGGTAACCCAATACAACCCACTGGGCACAGACGTGAAAACAATGTTGATTCAACCACTGTGTGCCCTGTAGGAAATTAACACAGATTTAGCACTTTGTTGCGCACATGTTAGGCTATACATCGTGATATAACTTCATTGATTGAACAACATTTTTTATTTCAATATGACTGAAATAGGCCAATAGCCTACTGTTTATGTTTGAATGCAGTCATCTCTGTTTTAATTTGAAGCATCCTTTTATATGTTATTTGTATCAATTGCAAAGACATTGGCAACATTGTATTTGTAGTCAACTTTGTTCTGAAATTATCAGCAGTCACAGAGAGAATAACATGATTTATCCATATGTTTAGTGGAGATGTTCTGTGTATAAAGTGATGCGAGAGCAAAAAAGCCTCTAACGACGCACTTGACTGTTCTACAGGTGGTCTGAGCCAGGTGCTAGACCACGAGCAACGTTAATCACAATGGTTTTGGGAAACAGCTCAGAGATTTAACGATGCTCCTATGAAGGTTCTAATGATACTTATTTTGCCAAGAGAGTGCAAAGCTGTCATCAAGACAGAATATAAAATATATTTTGATTTGTTTTACACTTTTGGTTACTTCATGACTCCATATGTATTATTTCATAGTTTTGACGTCTTCACTATTTTTCTACAATGTAAAATAAAGAATAACCCTTTAATTAGTAGGTGTGTTCAAACTTTTGACTGGTACTATATAAATATATGCATACATACACACTTTTTTTTAATATATTTTCCTTAATTATTTTCCACTAACCCTACCACTCCTCCCATACTTCAAGCTTAAACAATTTAACTATATTTATATTTTGTTTTTACTCCTATTCTTCTGCTACCCTCAACCCATCCCATCTATTTCTGAAGACCATCCAGTTCGATTTCTATTTGCCATATATTTTTAACTGTGCTGTTTCACAAAAGTACCGAACCTATATACATTTTCTGGACACAGTATACATTAGTTATCTTAGTTATTAGTTCCACCCTTCATCTCCACTCAACCCCTCCCATCTATCGCTTAACACCATCTCTTTTGGATTTCTATTTGCCATATTTTTCAACTGTGCTGTGATGTTTCACGAACGTTCTGAACCTTTCTATTCTCATAGTTTATACAGATTGTAAATTAAAGAACATTTTTGCTAAAAGTATTATATTATTGATCGATTGACTATGACTTTTCAAATCACCCAGTAGTGCTATCTGCAGAGTTAGCTCCAGGTAAATGTTGCAATTCTTCTGCCCTTCCTGGACCTGTGACCAAAAACAAGCTATATATGGACAGTCCCAAAACAAATTATCTAATGATTCTGTCTTCTAATGATAATGTGTGTGTGCGCATGTGTGCTGTAGTAGAAGAAACACTGCCTGTCAGGAATGTCTGGGCTAAGCCACAATGAACTGAGGGGAACTGAACTGTGCCATGTAGCCCTGCAGACCCAGAAGAGTTTATTTTAGCCTCGGTCTTTGATTGGACCAATCAGCCTTGATTCTGTTCCACCATGAGAGCCATTACCGGAGCCTGGCTGAGCTCGCTCTCTCTCTCTGTGGGCAGAAGCTCCACTGTATCGACATCCAGGCCTGGGAAGAAGAGCCTCTCTACTCTCTTCCCAGCTGTGTATGGTCTGCCAAGGTCAGAAGCAGCCAGGACGATCTGATGGAGGGAATTCAACCAGCACTTAGATTAATCCTACTGAGCCTGTCCTTGGTCCTACAATGTCTGTCTATTGATATTGCAACCTTTCTCTGAGTGCATATTGTGTGCACAATGTCATGTGTGTTCAGCTGTATTGTACACATTGTCCCTTCATGGTGCACTTCATTTGGCACTCAATTAGTGGTACCGCTGTTATTTGAGAAAATAGGAACTAATGAGGGATGCCAACAGTGTGAAATCTGCCGTGCCTAGATGACCGTGCCATTCATCTATGGTGCCTAAAATCTAGATAACCGCGTCGGCCAATCTATTGTACCCTTCTGGTGGTTTTAGCGTAACAGACTTTAGCACCCCCCCTCCTCAGATGGCGTCACAGGGTTCCTCTGAGCCTCCATATTTGGTGCTCTGATTTTTCCTCTGCCACGGGTAACATGCTCCCATTTTTCCAGTGAGACGGCTGGCTGGGACTTCCTTCACCTCAATCTGCCTGGAGGAAAGGTGAGAGTCTCATTCTAGAGGTGTCTCTGGGTGCATCTCTATAATCTGAAGTGGTTTCCTCTCCACATTTACTCTCCACATTTACTCTCCTTCATCTCCCCTAATTAGGAAAAGAACCAGGAACTTCCTTTCGACTATCCAATTGATTTCATATCAGTGCAAGAAGAAAAGAAGAGGAGAGGAAACCACTATAGTTGGATTTTCTTGGGGATTCGTCATGTCTTCATTCATTTGCTTCATATGTATGAAGCCAATATTGTGCAATGTAAATCACTACATATTATTTTTCCCTGACCCCATATTATGAGTAGACAAGTGATTGTTCTGGTCCCAACCAGAGTTGGAACCAGTTCAGGGAACATTTTGGGAGGAACAGAATCAGCACCACGAAATAAAGTGATCTACTGTATACTGTTTCGGAATATAACTGTTTTAAAACCATGGGAACCGGTTAATAACGTAAATTTACATTCCGGGAATTTTTTCCAGTCCCTCAAAAACCACAACAAAGCACCTATGCAAAGCCCTCACTCTGTCACTCTGAAACTTATTCCAGTGCCTGCCAGCTGAAAATCTTTGCCAGTGTGTGTTCATGTGTAGGCCCCTCCCCCACCAAAGCATAGTCAAATAGCCTGTTGACATTACAAGCGTGATTCAGAAATTAAGTAGAGAGATTTTTAATTAAAGAATGGATTCACATTTTCAATGCTTGTTAAGGATACTATAGTTACCACATTTCACATTGGATTTATTAACTACAAAAAGGTAAGAAGTTTTTATTTGAATTCTTGTTCCCCTCTGTACACACAAGCTAGCTGGTCCAAGTTCAAAGACATTCAAAGTTGCTTCATAGAAGCCACTCCTCCATAGGTATAATTCTGTGAGCCTAATTCAGATAATACATTAAATAAAAGCTAGATGCCCTGTGCTTTAAGCCAGGCCTACTCTTTCACCCTCTCTCGCACTCTCTCCAGCCGCAAAATTTCAGTCGAATCTAGCGCCCAACACTCGTCTGTAAATAGCTTGCGTGCTCCATAGCAAGCTGCACTATCCGCACTGATTGGCAATGAAGTAATTTAATGTTGAATTAATGTAAATTTCACAGGTTTAATGATGATGATTTCAGAGGTTTAAAAAGGAACAGAAAGGAACAATATAAAATATAACTTTTTTGGTTCGAACAGTGGAAAGGAACAAAAAAAACATAAGGGTTCTGTTCAGAACGAAACGATTGGAAAATAATTTAGGTTCCAACCCCTGGTCCCAACACAATATATTATGGCGGCACCTGCTCTTGAGGTAGAGGCCTAGAAAGGCATATAAAGCATTTAAATTGATCTCTGATGGGAACCTACAGTATGTTATACATACACTACAGTGGAGGCTGCTGAAGGGAGGACGGCTCATAATAATGTCTGCTATGGAGTCAATGGAGATATATCAACCACATCTTTGATGTGTTTGTCACCATTCCATTGACTCCATTCCAGCCATTATTATGAGCCGTCCTCCCCTCAGCAGCCTCCAATGATACACTATAATAAACATACATAACATACCATATCTATCTGGTATCATAGGTGTTGTTCAAAGGGGGGCCCTTGGCTCTATCTGTGATAGTATTACAGATAGACTGTAGTATTATCAAAGAGAAAATTATGATGTATTGTGTAATGCACATGCGTGTCAAGTTTCATTTCTCCTACCAGGGTACCAATGAGGACACAGGGGAATGGACCTGCATGGATAAATCTGATTCGGGCAGGAGAAACCATTAACGCTCAGTCTGTGCTGCTGTCACTTGCCCACAGTATCGCTGTGACAAAGCAAGTAAGGATTTGTAGGACAGGAAAAGGCAATGGGGGATGGGTGTGAGGACTAAAATCCAGGAGGGAGTTGTAGAGCAGTGCACTATGGGTTGAAATACCTCAAACTAACTGGGGGAATCTCCAACGGCTTTCCATCCCAATCCCTGTGTGGCCCAAGGGCAAGAGAGTGTTCTGTTGAATCTGTGAAAACGCTGGCGTGTCTGAGCAAGAAGTAATCTCAGAGCTGTGCTGGTCATTCCTCATTTAAGACAAACTAAAATACTGTCAGGACTATGTACAATAGTCAGCTGACTGAAAAGGTGCGTGTGTGTTGCTATGTCTTAGGGTGTTAAGTTCACTTCTCATCATATGTTGTTGTTTCACACATTTCAAGACAAAATGCTGTATTTGCACATACTTATTAATAACTCATGTTCGTTAGCTGTTGCCCGTACTGTACTCCGTCTGCTCACCAGTGCATGCATGTCACAACCTACATTTCACATATGAACACTATCTACGCAGGCTGTGTCTGTAATACCACCCTAAAGCTCTGTGGATATCCTACAGAAGTATGTGCAGTTATAGTGCATTCGGAAAGTATTCAGACCCCTTGACTTTTTCCACAATTTGTGACGTTACAGCCTCATTCTAAAATGGATTGAAATGTTTTTTCCCCCTCATCAATTTACACACAATAATCAATAATAACGAAGCAAAAAGCTTTTTTTTTTTTTTTGCAAATATGTAAACATTTAAATAATACATTTACATAAGTATTCAGACCCTTTAGTCAGTACTTGTTGAAGCATCTTTGGCAGCGATTTCAGCCGCATGTCCTCTTGGGTGTGATGCTACAAGCTTGGCACACCTGTATTTGAGGATTTTCTCACATTCTTCTCTGCAGATCCTCTCAAACTCTGTCAGGCTGGATTGCGGAGCGTCGGTGCACAGCTATTTTCAGGTCTCACCAGAGATGTTAGATCGGGGTTAAGTCCGGGATTTGGTTGGGCCACTCAAGGACATTCAGAAACTTGTCCTGAAGCCACACCTTTTTAAATTTGTCATAATTATTTATTACAAAAAACACAAGGAAGGGGTAACATTAAAGTATTAGAACAGGAAGGACAAACAATACAGCATCACGACACTATCAAACATGTATCAGTCTTTCCGCAACAGAGCCATCCTTGTGTGAGGGTGCGTGTGCATGATAGTGATATAAAATATATGTCATAGTTTCCTTTTTCATGATCACAATCTTGTGAAGCCTGAACCCTCCAAGATCCCCTCACAGTTCCCCAATAGCTGTCCCTCAACCATTCGATACCCCTCCCACAGTCCCACCCCCAGAAGGAAAAAAAGAAAAATACAATTAATTCCTTTCCCCACCCCCAAGAACCCCCCAATGCACCAACAACCAAGAGAATGAACTAAAGAGAAAAAAAGGAAAAAACAGAAAACAGCAAACAACAATGCAAAAAAAATATCTAAAATAATACATTTAAAGGACAATTCCTTCGACCTCGTGGCTTGGTTTTTGCTCTGACATGCACTGTCAACTGTGGGACTTTACATAGACAGGTGTGTGCCTTTCCAAATCATGTCCAATCAATTGAATTTATCACAGGTGGACTTCAATCAAGTTGAAGAAACATCTCAAGGATGATCAATGGAAACCGGATGCACCTGAGCTCAATTTCAAGTCTCATAGCAAAGGGTCTAAATACTTACAGTTGAAGATTACATACACCTTAGCCAAATATATTTAAACTCAGTTTTTCACAATTCCTGACATTTAATACTAGTACAAATTCCCTGTCTTAGGTCAGTTAAAATCACCACTTGACTTTGAATCCAAGATGGCGTAGCAGTCAGACGTCTTTGTCCTGTCGTGTCCCTTGTATATAGCGTTTTACATATTTTTCGTCGCATATCCTTTAAAATATTTTGCTAAACATCAACATCTAAATACTCTCCTGCAACCCGCCTCACCCAATGTGGCGTGGATCTGCTTTTTTTCCCTAAAGTATTTATATTTACTTCGGATCTGGAATCCCTCAACTGAAGCTAGCCAGCTAACTACCAGCTATCAGTCAGCAAACCATTGCCAGCGGTCATCAGCTAACCTTCAACTCGGAAAACTCTCGTCAGTTCGAACAACATGACACTAACCAGAGCATAACGGACCTGTTATCCCCAGATTCCTACCGCAAACTGAACATTTTCATCTGGATCTTCACAACTAGCTAACCACAATGCCGGATGACTACTCCTGGCTAGTGTTTCCATCCCAGAGCAAGCACCAATTAGCTTGAAGCTAGCCCGGCCAGGGCTCCTGTGCTACCACCGAAGTATACTCCTGGGCTACCACCAAAGTCTACTCCTGTGCTACCACCGAAGTATACTCCTGGGCTACCACTGAAGTATACTCCTGGGCTACCACCAAAGTCTACTCCTGTGCTACCACTGAAGTATACTCCTGGGCTACCACTGAAGTATACTCCTGGGCTACCACCGAAGTCTGCTCCTGTGCTACCACCGAAGTATACTCCTGGGCTACCACCGAAGTATACCCCAGGGCTACAATATCCGGACCCCTTCTACAGCCGGTACAGGGCATGGAACCCCGCAGATTCCCTACGACTGGAATACCGACATAATCTGCCCGAGGACTCCCAACAGGCCCCTCAGGCGCGACACCCGCTGAAGGCCCATTATGCTATCCAGTTAGGCCTGCTAGCTACCTAGAGCTACTTAGAACCCTACTAATTCCACGACTGGTCTATCGACGTCACCACACGAAGATGCAAAAACAGACTTACCCTCATCACGACGTCCCCCAAAGGCTAACTTTCTAGCCCCTGCTATCTGCTTGCTTGCTAACCCGGTCAGCTAACTGCTAGCTTGCCGGGCCCGGTCTGCTAACTGCTTGCTTGCTAACCCGGTCTGCTAACTGCTTGCTAACCCGGCATGCTAACTGCTTGCTAACCCGGTCTACTAACTGCTAGCTGCCGGCCCCGGCCTGCTAACTGCTAGCTTACCTGCCCGGTCTGTAACTGCTAGCTTGCCCCGGTTCTACTAGCTGCTAGCTTGTTTAGCCCCAGCCTACTAACTGTTAGCTTGTTAGCATCGGCCTGCTAACTGTCTGAATCGCTGTGTCCCCAGCCAGCCCAACCACTCACTGGACCCATATGTTCACTTGGCTACGCATGCCTCTCTCTAATATAAATATGCCTTGTCCATTACTGTCCTGGTTAGTGATTACTGTCTTATTTCACTGTAGAGCTTCTAGAACCTGCTCAATATGCCTTAACCAACCATGTTGTTCCACCTCCTACATATGCGATGACATCACCTGGTTTAAACATCTCTAGAGACTATATCTCTCTCTTCATTACTCAATGCCTAGGTTTACCTCCAATGTACTCACATCCTACCTTACCTTTGTCTGTACACTACGCCTTGAATCTATGCTATCGTGCCCAGAAACCTGCTCCTTTTACTCTCTGTTCTGAACGTGCTAGACGGCCAGTTCGTAGAATACTTTCCGAATGCACTGTACAAATAGGGTTTGTTCCAGTAACCTCTTCAAATCAAATCAAATGTATTTATATAGCTCTTCGTACATCAGCTGATATCTCAAAGTGCTGTACAGAAACCCAGCCTAAAACCCAAAACAGCAAGCAATGCAGGTGTTGAAGCACGTTGGCTAGGAAAAACCCCCTAGAAAGGCCAAAACCTAGGAAGAAACCTAGAGAGGAACCAGGCTATGAGGGGTGGCCAGTCTTCTTTTGGCTGTGCCGGGTGGAGATTATAACAGAACATGGCCAGGATGTTCAAATGTTCATAAATGACCAGCATGGTCAAATAATAGGTCTGGGACAGGTAGCACGTCCGGTGAACAGGTCAGGATTCCATAGCCGCAGGCAGAACAGTTGAAACTGGAGCAGCAGCACGGCCAGGTGGACTGGGGACAGCAAGGAGTCATCAAGTCAGGTAGTCCTGAAGCATGGTCCTAGGGCTCAGGTCCTCCGAGAGAGAGAAAGAAAGAGAAAAAGAGAGAATTAGAGAGAGCATACTTAAATTCAGATAAGACAGGAGAAGTACTCCAGATATAACAAACTGACCCTATCCCCCCGACACATAAACTACTGCAGCATAAATACTGGAGGAAGAGACAGGAGGGGTCAGGAGACACTGTGGCCCCATCTGATGATACCGCTGGACAGGGCCAAACAGGAAGGATATAACCCCACCCACTTGAGGGATATCTTCAACCACCAACTTACCATCCTGAGACAAGGCCGAGTAAAGCCCACAAAGATCTCCGCCACGGCACAACCCAAGGGGGGGCGCCAACCCAGACAGGTAGATCACATCAGTGACTAAACCCACTCAAGTGACGCACCCCTCCTAGGGACGGCATGAAAGAGCACCAGTAAGCCAGTGACTCAGCCCCTGTAATAGGGTTAGAGGCAGATAATCCCACTGGAAAGAGGGGAACCGGCCAGGCAGAGACAGCAAGGGCGGTTCGTTGCTCCAGAGCCTTTCCATTCACCTTCACACTCCTGGGCCAGACTACACTCAATCATGTGACCCACAGAAGAGATGAGTCTTCAGTAAAGACTTAAAGCTTGAGACCGAGTTTGCGTCTCTCACATGGGTAGGCAGACCATTCCATAAAAATGGAGCTCTATAGGAGAAAGCCCTGCCTCCAGCTGTTTGCTTAGAAATTCTAGGGACAATTAGGAGGCCTGCGTCTTGTAACCGTAGCGTACGTGTAGGTGTGTACGGCAGGACCAAATCAGAGAGATAGGTAGGAGCAAGCCCATGTAATGATTTGTAGGTTGCCAGTAAAAACCTTGAAATCAGCCCTTGCCTTGACAGGAAGCCAGTGTAGGGAGGCTAGCACTGGAGTAATATGATCAAATATTTTGGTTCTAGTCAGGATTCTAGCAGCCGTATTTAGCACTAACGGAAGTAAATTTCGTGCTTTATCCGGGTAGCCGGAAAGTAGAGCATTGCAGTAGTCTAACCTAGAAGTAACAAAAGCATGGAGTAATTTTCTGCATCATTTTTGGACAGAAAGTTTCTGATTTTTGCAATGTTACGTAGATGGAATAAAGCTGTCCTTGAAATGGTCTTGATATGTTCTTCAAAAGAGAGATCAGGGTCCAGAGTAACGCCGAGGTCCTTCACAGTTTTATTTGAGACGACAATACAACCATTAAGATTAATTGTCAGATTCAACAGAAGATCTTTGTTTCTTGGGACCTAGAACAAGCATCTCTGTTTTGTCCGAGTTTAAAAGTAGAAAGTTTGCAGCCGTCCACTTCCTTATGTCTGAAACACAGGCTTCTAGCGAGTGCAATTTTGGGGCTTCACAATGTTTCATTGAAATGTACAGCTGTGTGTCATCCGCATAGCAGTGAAAGTTAACATTATGTTTTTGAATGACATCCCCAAGAGGTAAAATATGTAGTGAAAACAATAGTGGTCCTAAAACGGAACCTTGAGGAACACCGAAATTTACAGTTGATTTGTCAGAGGACAAGCCATTCACAGAGACAAACTGATATCTTTCTGACAGATAAGATCTAAACCAGGCCAGAACTTGTCCGTGTAGACCAATTTGGGTTTCCAATCTCTCCAAAAGAATGTGGTGATCGATGGTATCAAAAGCAGCACTAAGGTCTAGGAGCACGAGGACAGATGCAGAGTCTCGGTCTGATGCCATTAAAAGGTCATTTACCACCTTCACAAGTGCAGTCTCAGTGCTATGATGGGGTCTAAAACCAGACGGAAGCATTTCGTATACATTGTTTGTCTTCAGGAAGGCAGTGAGATGCTGTGTAACAGCTTTTTGTAAATCTTTGAGAGGAATGGAAGATTCGATTTAGGCCGATAGTTTTTTATATTTTCTGGGTCAAGGTTTGGCTTTTTCAAGAGAGGCTTTATTACTGCCACTTTTAGTGAGTTTGGTACACATCCGGTGGATAGAGAGCCGTTTATTATGTTCAACATAGGAGGGCTAAGCACAGGAAGCAGCTCTTTGAGTGTCTCTCTTGATCCTAGATCCTGGCAGAGTTGTGCAGACTCAGGACAACTGAGCTTTGAAGGAATACACAGATTTAAAGAGGAGTCCGTCATTTGCTTTCTAATAATCATGATCTCTTCCTCAAAGATGTTCATGAATTTATTACTGCTGAAGTGAAAGCCATCCTCACTTGGGGAATGCTGCTTTTTAGTTAGCTTTGCGACAGTATCAAAAATCTATTTTGGATTGTTCTTATTTTCCTCAATTAAGTTGGAAAAATTGGATGATCGAGCAGCAGTAAGGGCTCTTCGATACTGCACGGTACTGTCTTTCCAAGCTAGTCGGAAGACTTCCAGTTTGGTGTGGCGACATTTCCGTTCCAATTTTCTGGAAGCTTGCTTTAGAGCTCGGGTATTTTCTGTATACCATGGAGCTAGTTTCTTATGAGAAATGTTTTTAGTTTTTAGGGGTGCAACTGCATCTAGGGTATTGCGCAAGGTTAAATTGAGTTCCTCAGCTCGGTGGTTAACTGATTTTTGTCCTCTGACGTCCTTGGGTAGGCAGAGGGAGTCTGGAAGGGCATCAAGGAATCTTTGTGTTGTCTGTGAATTTATAGCACGACTTTTGATGTTCCTTCGTTGGGGTCTGAGCACATTATTTGTTGCAATTGCAAACGTAATAAAATGGTGGTCCGATAGTCCAGGATTATGAGGAAAAACATTAAGATCCACAACATTTATTCCATGGGACAAAACTAGAGTATGAGTCACAGAGCATGACTGTGACAGTGAGTAGGTCCAGAGACATGTTGGATAAAACCCACTGAGTCGATGATGACTCTGAAAGGCTTTTGGAGTGGGTCTGTGGACTTTTCCATGTGAATATTAAAGTCACTGAAAATTATCTGATATGACTACAAGGTCCGATAGGAATTCAGGCAACTCAATGAGGAACGCTGTATATGGCCCAGGAGGCCTGTAAACAGTAGCTATAAAAAGTGATTGAGAAGGCTGCATAGATTTCATGACTAGAAGCTCAAAAGACGGAAACGGCATTTTTTTTTGTAAATTGAAATTTGCTATCGTAAATGTTAGCAACACCTCCATCACTAGTGTTACCAGGAGGTGAGGTCTCATTAAACACAGTAAATTCATCAGGCTTAAGCCATGTTTCAGTCAGGCCAATCACATCAAGATTATGATCAGTGATAAGTTCATTGACTATAATTGCCTTTGAAGTAAGGGATCTAACATTAAGTAGCCCTATTTTGAGATGTGAGGTATCACGATCTCTTTCAATAATGACAGGAATGGAGGAGGTCTTTATCCTAGTGAGATTGCTAAGGCGAACACCGCCATGTTTAGTTTTCCCAACCCAGGTCGAGGCACAGACATGGTCTCAATGGGGATAGCTGAGCTGACTACACTGACTGTGCTAGTGGCAGACTCTACGAAGCTGGCAGGCTGGCTAACATTCGGAAACATACACCCACAAAATAGATCCACCCACAAGTTGATCCAAGGTCAATTTTGTGTTTTTCCCTTGAAATTGATGAGGTTAGGTTTGGGGGTAAGCTGATCATAGATTTGTGTTTACGGACAACCACTATCTGGACAATATGACTCATTCTGAAAATCTTTGCTGTTTAAGACAGAGCATATCTTCAGGGACAAGAACATTATGTCTAAGGTGGTGGCTATTTCTACCATGTCACAATGTAACATGTTTCCCGAGTGAAAGGATCACTTTAGGGATCAAGTTCAGCGCTGACCCAAATCACATAGATACTAGAGGCAGAAGAAAAACAGTAAAACTCATAAAGCAGCCAATAGAAAATTGCTGTCTGAGGGATTAGACTTGGTCATGGAGTCTGGGTCCAGTTTATTTGTGTAAGCCACTCTGGGGCATTGGTAGGGCAGTCGGGCTGCTAATTTTAGAGGGAACATTGATCGGAGGAAGCTGAGTGTTCCAGGATCTGATCTCCCTAGTCACCCCTGCTAGATGATCAGGGTCGGACGGACAGACAGACAGACGGGCAGACAGAAAGACGGGCGGACGAACAGACAGACATGCAGACAGAAAAGATACTGTACACACAAACACATGCACACTTAATCACTTAGCTGACCATTGTCCGTCGAAAGCTGAAGACAATATTTGCCAACTGTTTAATGTACAATTGTTAAAGCACTAGGCTTTTTAAATGTATTATTATTATTAATTATATTATTAATAAAATGTTGATTTATCAGGCGGTGCACCCTTACTTCCTCAATGCTTGTTTACAGTCTGTCCAAAATCAGTAGAAATGCGAAGAGGCACTGTTTAAGTCAATGGAAATCTACAGTGTTGATTAAATAATTTAAAAACCTACAATATATTTCAATATTAAATAGAGCTTTTCAATATAGAGGAGATTTGACATATCAAGAAACTCACCTCTACTGCAAAACAGTGAAGGAGGAACGTTCCACTGAAAGTGTAGAACGTGTGAAGAGTTTGGCGTTCACTGTTTGGCAGTAGAGGTGAATTTCTGGATGCCTCTGCTACTGACTTGTCAGAGGCTTGAGGTGAGAGTAATCCCAGACACAGCAAATGAAGTGGTTCTGAGGGAGTCCATTTGGTTTGTCAGGAATACAGAGATTGCCGTTGGAGAGCCTGAAACACTAGCTTTCATCTTCCCTCCACTCTGTTGTTTTCCCTTTAGTGGCACTGACATAGCCAGGCTGCAGGCTTCTGTCTTAAGGTCAGGAGTCTTGGTGTGAGCAGAGTGCAACAAAGCCACAAGCACAATGTTTAGAGGAGTGGTGAATCTTCTCATATGTGTACAATAGCTTTGACTGTAATTACACATACAATACTATAACCAACTACGATGTTCCTGGTGGAGTGGATATCTAGCACAGGAGATCAAAGTTGGTTGATCACCTGAATAAGATTGTAATGAGATGGTCAGTGATCTGTTTGTTGACTTGGCTTTCGAAGACCTTAGATAGGCAGGGCAGGATAGATATAGGTCTGTAACAGTTTGGGTCCAGGGTGTCTCCCCTTTGAAGAGGGGGATGACCGCGGCAGCTTTCCAATCCTTGGGGGTCTCAGACGATACAAAAGAGAGGTTGAACAGGCTGGTAATAGGGGTTGCGACAATGGCGGCGGATAGTTTCAGAAATAGAGGGTCCAGATTGTCAAGCCCAACTGATTTGTATGGGTCCAGGTTTTGCAGCTCTTTCAGAACATCTGCTATCTGGATTTGGGTAAAGGAGAAGCTGGGGAGGCTTGGGCGAGTAGCTGCGGGGGGCGGAGCTGTTGGCCGAGGTTGGAGTAGCCAGGAGGAAGGCATGGCCAGCCGTTGAGAAATGCTTGTTGAAGTTTTCGATTATCATGGATTTATCGGTGGTGACCGTGTTTCCTAGCCTCAGTGCAGTGGGCAGCTGGGAGGAGGTGCTCTTGTCCTCCATGGACTTTACAGTGTCCCATAACTGTTTGGAGTTAGAGCTACAGGATGCAAATTTCTGCTTGAAAATGCTGGCCTTTGCTTTCCTGACTGACTGCGTGTATTGGTTCCTGACTTCCCTGAACAGTTGCATATCGCGGGGACTATTCGATGCTATTGCAGTCCGCCACAGGATGTTTTTGTGCTGGTCAGGGGGCAGTCAGGTCTGGAGTGAACCAAGGGCTATATCTGTTCTTAGTTCTGCATTTTATGAACGAAGTATGCTCATCTAAGATGGTGAGGAAGTTACTTTTAAAGAATGACCAGGCATCCTCAACTGACGGGATGAGGTCAATATCCTTCCAGGATACCCGGGCCAGGTCGATTAGAAAAGCCTGCCCGCAGAAGTGTTTTAGGGAGCGTTTGACAGTGATGAGGGGTGGTCGTTTGACCGTGGACCCGTAGCGGATACAGGCAATTAGGCAGTGATTGCTGAGATCCTGATTGAAGACAGCGGAGGTGTATTTGGAGGGCCAGTTGGTCAGGATAATGTCTATGAGGGTGCCCATGTTTACAGATTTAGGGTTGTACCTGGTAGGTTCCTTGATGATTTGTGTGAGATTGAGGGCATCGAGCTTGGATTGTAGGACTGCCGGGGTGTTAAGCATATCCCAGTTTAGGTCACCTACCAGAACAAACTCTGAAGCTAGATGGGGGGCGATCAATTCACAAATGGTGTCCAGGGCACAGCTGGGAGCTGAGGGGGGTCGGTAGCAGGCGGCAACAGTGAGAGACTGATTTCTGGAGAGATTAATTTTTAAAATTAGAAGTTCGAACTGTTTGGGTATGGACCTGGAAAGTATGACATTACTTTGCAGGCTATCTCTGCAGTATACTGCAACTCCTCCCCCTTTGGCAGTTCTATCTTGACGGAAAATGTTATAGTTGGGTATGAAAATCTCAGAATTTTTGGTGGCCTTCCAAAGACAGGATTCAGACACGGCAAGGACATCAGGGTTGGCAGAGTGTGCTAAAGCAGTGAGTAAAACAAACTTAGGGAGGAGGCTTCTGATGTTGACATGTATGAAACCAAGGCTTTTTTGATCACAGAAGTCAACAAATGAGGGTGCCTGGGGACATGCAGGGCCTGGGTTTACCTCCACATCAACCGCGGAACATAGGAGGAGTAGGATGAGGGTGCGGCTAAAGGCTATCAAAACTGGTCGCCTAGAGCGTTTGGGACAAAGAATAAAAGGAGCAGATTTCTGGGCGTGGTAGAATATATTCAGGGCATAATGCGTAGACAGGGGTACGGTGGGGTGCGGGTACAGCGAAGGTAAGCCCAGGCACTGGGTGATGATAAGAGAGGTTGTATCTCTGGACATGCTGGTTGTAATGGGTGAGGTCACCGCATGTGTGGGAGGTGGGACAAAGGAGGTAACAGAGGTATGAACAGTGGAACTAGGGGCTCCATTGTAAACTAAAACAATGATAACTAACCTGAACAACAGTATACAAGGCATATTGACATTTGAGAGAGACATACAGCAAGGCATAAAGTAATCGCAGGTGTTGATTGGGAGAGCTAGCTAAAACAACAGTTGAGACAACAACAGCTAATCAGCTAACACAACAACAGCAGGTAAAATGGGGATGACTAGGCAGAGAGGGTCGGATTAACTACACACAGAGCCTGAGTTCGCGGCTGGGGCGAACAGATAAACAAAATAATAAACAGAATGGAATACCGTGATTAATGGACAGTCCAGCAGGCATCAGCTATGTAGCAAATTGATCATAGTGTCCAGGGACAGCAGTAGATGGAACAGAGAAGCCGCCACTACGCTAGCACGCGGGCAACACGGCATTTAAAGTTAGTAGCCCGGGGCTAGTAGGAGCGTCTGCTCCGACGGAGGCCGGTTGAAGGCACAGCGGATGGAGTATTCGTCGGCAGACCAGTCGTGGTGGTGCGGCGGGGCGCCGTGTCGACAGAGAATCCAAGCCAGATAGCGAAAGAGGTATTGTAGAATTTAGTTTGCTTGCCGGGAGATGCGCCTGGCTCATGGTTAACTGGTGCCAGCTTCGTGGCAGTGGCGTTAGCCGCTATAGCCAATCGGTAGCAGCGGTAACCGATGCCAAGGTCCAGAGTTTACAGCAAGGATCCGGTGGAGTATGGGGCTCTAGCCGTGTATGAGTGGGGTTCTGGTGAACAGCTGAGTAGGCCGGGAGGTGGGCCTCAGGGATAGCTTCGGTACTGGGTGCCACGGTGAGTGCAAGCTAGCTGTGAGCCAGCTAGCTGCAAACTGTGAGCTAGCTTGCTACAAGCTGTGCGCTAGCTAGCTGCAAACTGTGAGCTAGCTAGCTGCAAGCTAGCTGTGAAGATCAGAAGTAGTGGTCCAGGGATTACGGCAGGAATCCGGCGTTGTTGTGGAGAGAGATATTGGTAGACTGGCCGATTATTATCCAGGCTAAAAACAGGGCTAGTATCTGTGCAGAAGGTAAAAGCCGCTAGCAGTGACTAACAATGACTAAATAGCTTGTAGCTAATTAGCTGGTTAGCTTCTGGAGGTTCTTGAATGTGTTCTAAAATTAAAAAATAATAGCGATTTCGTATCACATTGGGTGAGGCAGTTTACCGGAAGGTATAATCAAATTAAAAATCGAAAAGAGATTGAAAATAAAATTGAAATATATATACAAAAAATACGAAAAACTACAAAAGTACACGAGAGGACGAACAAAATACGTCTTCACTGCTACGCCATCTTGCATCAGTCTTATTAATTTTCTTGCTGATACATGCCTAAGCCCCTTCTAAAACTTTCAGATGCAAGTTATGTTTATCGACAGGTTGGATCAGTTTAGATCAATTCAGCCATGAGTTTGTTTAATATTGTAATACTGTGTTTTCTGAAATAGGGTATGCCACAAGAAGGGCAGTTATTAAACTATTCAGAAATATGAACATGATTATGAAACCATATTTCTTTAGCTACAGTAAATTAACTGAATACATTTTTTGGGGACTTCTGGGAATTCTGTGGTACTGTTATATCAATTTGCTAATGGTATGCTAATTATTATTATTGGTAGTATTCTAGTATTCTGTCCATATACTGTACTATATATGTTGGTCTATAAATATCTGGTGAACAACATGTAAATGGTTGCAACTGTAGACTACTGTAAACTGTGATTAACAGCCTTATGTCCAAGCTCGCCTTACCATTTTTGTATTCAATTTTTTTTATTGATTAACCCATCTACCTCCCCCCTCTTCAGAAGAAACATATATATATATATATATTTTACAGCTTTTCTGCTACATATACAGTGGGGCAAAAAGTATTTAGTCAGCCACCAATTGTGCAAGTTCTCCCACTTAAAAATATGAGAGAGGCCTTTAATTTTCATAATAGGTACACTTCCACTATGAAAAAAATCCAGAAAATCACATTGTAGGATTTTTAATGAATTTATTTGCAAATTATGGTGGAAAATAAGTATTTGGTCACCTACAAACAAGCAAGATTTCTGGCTCTCACAGACCTGTAACTTCTTCTTTAAGAGGCTCCTCTGTCATCCACTCATTACCTGTATTAATGGCACCTGTTTGAACTTGTTATCAGTATAAAAGACACCTGTCCACAACCTCAAACAGTCACACTCCAAACTCCACTATGGCCAAGACCAAAGAGCTGTCAAAGGACACCAGAAACACAATTGTAGATCTGCACCAGGCTGGGAAGACTGAATCTGCAATAGGTAAGCAGCATGGTTTGAAGAAATCAACTGTGGGAGCAATTATTAGGAAATGGAAGACATACAAGACCACTGATAATCTCCCTCGATCTGGGGCTCCACGCAAGACCTCACCCCGTGGGGTCAAAATGATCACAAGAACGGTGAGCAAAAATCCCAGAACCACACGGGGGGACCTAGTGAATGACCTGCAGGGAGCTGGGACCAAAGTAACAAAGCCTACCATCAGTAACACACTACGCCGCCAGGGACTCAAATCCTGCAGTGCCAGACGTGTCCCCCTGCTTAAGCCAGTACATGTCCAGGCCTGTCTGAAGTTTGCTAGAGAGCATTTGGATGATCCAGAAGAAGATTGGGTGAATGTCATATGGTCAGATCAAACCAAAATATAACTTTTTGGTAAAAACTCAACTTGTCGTGTTTGGAGGACAAAGAATGCTGAGTTGCATTCAAAGAACACCATACCTACTGTGAAACATGGGGGTGGAAACATCTTGCTTTGGGGCTGTTTTTCTGGAAAGGTACCAGGAGGACTGATCCGTGTAAAGGAAAGATTGAATGGGGCCATGTATCGTGAGATTTTCATTGAAAACTTCCTTCCATCAGCAAGGGCATTGAAGATGAAACGTAGCTGGGTCTTTCAGCATGACAATGAACCCAAACACACCGCCCGGGCAACGAAGGAGTGGCTTCGTAAGAAGCATTTCAAGGTCCTGGAGTGGCCTAGCCTGTCTCCAGATCTCAACCCCATAGAAAATCTTTGGAGGGAGTTGAAAGTCCGTGTTGCCCAGCAACAGCCCCAAAACATCACTGCTCTAGAGGAGATCTGCATGGAGGAATGGGCCAAAATACCAGCAACAGTGTGTGAAAACCTTGTGAAGACTTACAGAAAACGTTTGACCTCTGTCATTGCCAACAAAGGGTATATAACAAAGTATTGAGATAAACTTTTGTTATTGACCAAATACTTATTTTACACCATAATTTGCAAATAAATTCATTAAAAATCCTACAATGTGATTTTCTGGATTTTTTTTCTCATTTTGTCTGTCATAGTTGAAGTGTACCTATGATGCAAATTACAGGCCTCTCTCATCTTTTTAAGTGGGAGAACTTGAACAATTGGTGGCTGACTAAATACTTTTTTGCCCCACTGTACATTCATATTACATACACATTTTGCATACACATTTAACATACATGGTAGTTTTATATAAAGCAATCACATAACAATAATACATAAGATATTTAATCCCACCCCTCAGCCACTCTCAGCCCATCCCACCTTTCACCCTAGACCACTCTTGTTTGGTTTCCATGTATTTTTCAATTTTGCTGTGATGTTTTAAATTTTTACCTTTCTAATCATATAGTATCCACAGATTGTGAGCTAAAGATGAAAACCTTTCCTAAGATTATTATTATGTTATTTATTGACTGACTATGGCTTCCCAAATCACCAAGATAACTTTGCCTATTACAGCTCTGCACACAGGGTCATGGTTCAATGAATATGCTCCCAACATGCTCCAGCTACAGATGTAAGATCTTAATTTGATCTCTGTTTTGTTGCTGAGAATTTAATTGCAATGCAGGAACTGCAAACTTGTAGTGTATTTGAGTTTTAAAATGGATTCTAAAGTTTGTAATTTCCATTTTGAAATGTCATAATTTATCAACAAAAATGTCCATTCATTATAATTCACATAGTAATTCACATTTCCAGTTGCTGCAGGCTTATTTTCCTGCTGTAGAGAACAGGCTAAAATGAAGATCCTACATCTGTACAGAGAGCTTTTTCAGGGCCACAGACAATGGGAGGTATTCTGTTTTGTCTCGCTACAATCAAAAGTGTTTTAGCTGAACTGAGTCTACTGCACTGTGCTGTCCGTGTGTTTGTGTGTGTACACAAGGTACAGACGTGGGTGTCTTTTGTGTTCACATGTGTGTGTGTGAGTTTGTTTGTGTGTGTGTGTTTGAGTGTGTGTGCAAATGTGTGTATTTTTCAGAAGTTGTGTCTTTCTGTGACAGTTACACTAGTTCCTTTCTGCATCATTCTATGAAAAGCAGGTCACATAAAGTACATAGACCTGGACTAGATCAGGCTTATGACTGCACTGTGGTGTGAAGTTCTGAGCAATCTGACTGACAGTGTGTGTGTGGAGGAGGGTATAGTATTTCCTGGGGTACGTGACTGGGGGAGAGAGATAGCTGTCCTCATTTTATTTAACGGCAGCGACAGGCAGGCCCCCGTCTGAAAATAGCTCTGTAACTAGAACATGAAATTGTCATTTATGTCCTTTTTTACTCATGCAGTCTGAATCACACACACCAGCAGTTTATCAAGTAGTTTTAAATAATAAACACGTGAAAAATGGCATAAAGTACAGTGTTGGCTCCGGCCTTATAGACCATCCTGTTGTCCCTGTGGATAATAATACATACGGTAAACACTGTCTACCTCCCGTTAGTAAATAGTGTCTACCTGTCTGGAGGGAAAACCCTTAACACAAGGCTGAGGCTGAAAATGCAATGTAAAGCTAACATAAGGTCAAAATGTTCTTTCTTTCCGAGGCAGGGAGTAAACTTAGTCTGCTCTCTTAATTCTTATGTGGAAAGATGTGTGTGTGACTATTATTTTTCTTAGGTCAGAACAGGTATACGTAAACAATATGTTTTCAGACTTTAAAAGATTTATCTGGAAGTGTTATGTGCGTGTGTGTCTGCATTTGTGTATTTTTTCATGAGATTTTCAAACAGTGGGGGGTCAGAGAGGAGGGCATAATCTGTGAAATGCTCAAAACAACAAAGACAACTAGCTTTTGGAAAGTCAAAGATGGTCGAGGACCTTTTACGAAAAGATTATGCAACATATCACAGAGCTAATTAGACTGATACACAAACTAATAGAATGTTTTCACAAAAGATGAAAAGCATACAGAATGCAAGTATCTATCCAGGCAAGCATCCTCAAACAAATATTTGATCTCTTCTCTATTAAGGATTCTATCTCAATCCCCAAATTCGTTGCAGATTAAGCCCTGCGTACCCACTGACCATGGCCTCTCCCTGACTCCAAAGCCTTAATCAAACTGTTGCTAAATTCTGCCGACCCAGGGGAAGGATATACACTGCCAGGTCTCTGACCTCCTCCCTATAGGCTGTCTCATAGTTGTCGGTGATCAGGCCTACCACTGTTAATGATGGTGTTGGAGTCGTGCTTAGCCTCACAGTCGTGGGTGAACAGGGAGTATAGAAGGGGACTAAGCAGGCACCCCTGAGGGGCCCACGTGTTGAGAATCAGTGTGGCAGATGTGTTGTTGCCTACCCTTACCACCTGAGGGTGGCCCGTCAGGAAGTCCAGGATCCAATTGCAGAGGGAGGTGTTTAGTCCCAGGGTCCTTAGCTTAGTGATGAGCTTTGTGGGCACTATGGTGTTGAACGCTGAGCTGTAGTCAATGAATAGCATTCTCACATAGGTGTTCCTTTTGTCCAAGTGGGAAAGGGCAGTGTGGTGTGTGATTTAAGATTGCGTCATCTGTGGATCTGTTGGGGCATGTATGCGAATTGGAGTGGGTCTAGAGTTTCTGGGATGATGGTGTTGATGTGAGCCATGACCAGTCTTTCAAAGCACTTCATGTCTACAGACGTGAGTGCTACGGGGCAGTAGTCACAGGTTACCTTCACTATTTTGGGCACAAGGACTATGGTGGTCTGCTTGGAACATGTTGGTATTACAGACTCATTATACCCTGATGAAGACAGCTTGTCTGCTGAAACGTTGGACATACATTTTTTTGCATCTGAGCTCCTAGAGTGTGCGGCTCTCCTTTATTTTTAAGTGTTCCACTCCACTAGCCAGCACCTTGCCTAAATTGGTGTGCGTTTCTTTCGCCTCTAGAGTATTACAGACTCGGTCAGGGAGAGGTTGAAAATGTCAGTGAAGACACTTGCCAGTTGGTCAGCGCATGCTCTGCATATACATCCTATTAAATTATCCCTTGGCCCCATAGCCTTGTGGATGTTGACCTGTTTAAAGGTCTTGTTCACAGCAGCTACAGAGAGTGTGATAATAATGTATTTTAGTGGGTGCTGGAAATTTTTCTGGACCTTATACACTCAAGGGGCTGGTTTCTTCCCAGATATTCCTACTGATCTACACTACATGACCCAAAGTATGTGGACACCTGTTAGTCGAACATCTCATTCCAAAATCATGAGCATTAATATGGAGTTGGTCCCCGCTTTTCTGCTATAATATCCTCAACTCTTCTGGGAAGGCTTTCCATTAGATGTTGGAACATTGCTGCGGGGACTTGTTTCCATTCAGCCACGAGCATTAGTGAGGTCAGGCACTGATGTTCGGAGATTAGGCATGGCTCGCAGTCAGCGTTCCAATTCATCCAAAAGGTGTTCAATGGAGTTGAGGTCTGGGCTCTGTGCAGCCCAGTCAAGTTCTTCCACACCGATCTCGAAAAAACATTTCTGCATGGACCTCGCTTTATGCACATGGTCATGCTGAAACAGGACAGGGCTTTCCCCAAACTATTGCCACAAAGTTGGAAGCACAGAATCATCTAGAATGTCATTGTATGGTGCAGCGTTAAGATTTCCCTTCACCAGAACTAAGGGGCCTAGCCTGAAATATGAGAAAACAGCCCCAGACCATTATTCCTCCTCCACCAAACTTTACAATTGGCACTATATATTAGGGCAGGTAGAGTCCTCCTGTTATCCGCCAAACCCAGATTTGTCCATCAAACTGCCAGATGGTGAAGCGTGATCCATCATTCCAGAAATATGATGTTATGGGTTATTTTGCTTCCACTGGTCCTGGGGCCCTTGTTAAGGTCAACAGCATCCTGAACTTTACCCAGTACCAGGACATTTTAGCCAAAAGCCTGGTTGCCTTGGCTGAAACTCGGCCGCAAGTGGATCTTCCAGCAAGACAATAACCCCAAGCACACACAAAAATCCAAAAGGAGATGGTTACTTGACCCCAAAATCTACATTTTGCAATGGCCATCTCAGTCTCCATACATGAACCCCATTGAAAACCTGTCGTTTGATTTGAATAACGGCAGTCCATAAGCGCAGATGAAGGATATCAAGGATATGGAAAGAATCTGTACAGACGAATGGGCTATGATCCCTCCCAATGTGTTCTCCAATCTCATAATACATTTTAGAATAAGGTTCCGTTCTGTTATCCTGAGGTGATGTATTGAAAGGTATTGAAAACAGAGGTGCCATTCATTTTGACCCCTATCTTTTTGAGAAAAATGTGTATTAAATATTTTTCTATAAGCAATTGTATTAGTATAAAATATAATGTTCTGTTTTTTTTATTTTTTATAATATTGTTATAATTAGGGCCCTGCTTTTTGGTGTGTAAATGGAGGCACTTGTCCGAATGTCTTGATAAACTCACTAGGTGTTAGGTTAAGGTCCCTACACTATGCCCCTCAAATCGGGAGAGTGTGTCCCCATGCTTCTCTATACCAAGTCGCTCACATGTACAGGCCTCTCGAATGGTATCACAGCTTCTGAGTCCATTGGAGAGGATCAGCTTGAGGTGTTGAATCACTAATGTTATTCCCTGCCAAATAATAGGTTTTGTGTGATTAAGATTCGCAAAGCTACGCCTCCCTTGGCTCAGTCGATCCCCCTGCCAAACACACACGCAGAACCAGACATTGATTGATTGGAGACAGCTTGTCTCAATTACAGAACATTTCCCAGGTTTTTCTACCTGCAGCAACACTTATGCTGGAAATACAGATAAAAGCAAAGTGCCGCAATTTCCACACCAAAAAGCAGGACCCTAGTTATAATACATAGTAGATCAGGTTCAATAAGTGCAACATTGACTTATTTACATGTGATGTACAGGATAAGCACTTGTTTATGTGACATTGTTGACATGAGGCTCTGATGTGTGTAAATGTTTGCTTTGCCGTGTGTGTGTGTGTGTGTGTGTGTGTGTGTGTGTGTGTGTGTGTGTGTGTGTGTGTGTGTGTGTGTGTGTGTGTGTGTGTGTGTGTGTGTGTGTGTGTGTGTGTGTGTGTGTGTGTGTGTGGTCACTTTGCAGGTGTCCTCTTGTCTCCTTTGTAGGTCCCTGAGCCGCTCTCTGATGTGGATCACACACCCCGACACATCACCAAGGGGGATGGGAGAGAAAGAGAGAGAGGAAGAGAGAGAGAGATTATTTCTTACATTATATCAGTCGGGCGTCTTTCATGTTTGAAACAAGTGCGTCACAAGCTAGTGTAAGTACCACAGACTGATGTCTCCCTGCTTACCAAGAGTGATACGCAGCCAGCTCCTGAGGCAGATTGAGTGAGACTAACTGTATAGCTTCATGAATTAGAATGATTTGTGTGCATGTACCCCAGTATAGAGAAAAGGGAAGGGGGATAAGAGATGGAAGAGAGGAGGAGATGGAGAGAAAGAGAGAGAGAGAGAGAGAGAGAGAGAGAGAGAGAGAGAGAGAGAGAGAGAGAGAGAGAGAGGAGTTGGAAAGAAAGAATGGGAGAAAGGGAGTGCAGGAAAATGATAGAAATCTTCTAGTAAAGCTTATAAAGGTTACATCAATAGATAATATTTTACTATGGTCGTAAAACAAACCATTATGTTGCAGTGTCACAGTAAAGTTTAAGACGAGGTAGTTGTGTAGCCTGCCAGCCATGAAAGACAACGTGACCCATCACTTATCACACGTCACATATTTTATGCTTCGGAAGGCAGGTTGATAAATTCATATAATTGACAATATAAATCCTGTAAATTTTTGTTGTTGGGTAATGCCTGAAAGCCAAACAAAAAATATAAATTGTCTTGTTCCCCTGGGTCTTAATGCCATTGTCTTGGATAGAAAAGATTTATGGGTAAAATGTGCCTCTGACAGGTATGCTATACAGTGATGCGTACAACTAATTACTTTGGAGAGAGTTGTGTTACAGGTAGCAGTTCCGGAAAGACCCATGGGATGACATTTTCTTTGGAGCTTTTGTTTTATACACAGCAATAGCCATGTGTATTTTGTAATGTATTAAACTCTGCTAACCATGACTCCTGTGTCTTTTGGAACCTACATGCTCTTTAGTGTAATCAGTCCATCAGTCCCCAGAACCAAACTAAGGGACAGCCCTTGTCCTAATCTATGAGTGACAGCCCACAAATGCTCTTTCATCCATTAAACATAGTGTGTAAAAAGAGCTTATTTTAGCTTATTATTTTGTTTCTGCCAAGCAGAGGGCATTTAGATAATTTGTGCACAACATAATGAATGCATGACATGCTATCTTCTGATGACACAGTATATCAGCACCACTAAAGTAACCTGTCTGTGAAGATGCAATAATGATTTCAGCAAACATGTGTCTGGTCTGACCTTACAGTCTAACATGCAGTGAGAGATACAGAAAAATATTTAAATGTTTGCGTTTGCATTTCCAGTATGTGGCACTGTTTGCAGTTGCATGGCATATATTCAGCCTACTATACACTAATGTGAAATGATCTGTTTCTTCTGTATTTGAATGACTTATTGATGACGTCCTCTTGTCTGATCTTTGACTTGCGTTATACCTCCCGGGTGGGTTGTTTCCACGGACCCACGGTGATTTCCTCAATAGCCTACTCTTCCTTACTATTACATTGACAGCTCTGTCCATACATACAAAACAACCTGGATCTCAGCTATTTGAAGTCCTCTCCCTCCGTCCCTCTTTCTTTCTTTCTTTCTTTCTTTCTTTCTTTCTTTCTTTCTTTCTTTCTTTCTTTCTTTCTTTCTTTCTTTCTTTCTTTCTTTCTTTCTTTCTTTCTTTCTTTCTTTCTTTCTCTCTCTCTCTCTCTCTCTCTCTCTCTCTCTCTCCCCCCTCTCTTTTCACACACAAATAGCCTGCACTCTCGCTCACTCAAAGACACACTCTTTTTTCGCCCATTCTCTCTATCTTCCTACTTGGTCGAGCTCAAAAGAAGGGGACATGACAAAATGACAGGAGATGGATGTTTCAACAAGATGAAGGGTGAAATGTGAAATTAGCAACTCATATTCCTCGCCCCTGTGTTAAACGACAACCATCGGGAACCAGGCGTAATTGTTAAACATAATGAATTATTAAGAGCGGCGTCTATTAACAAGGTAGGCTATGTAAATGTATTATTTTTCTTCTGCACGTTAGACCGGTTTTGTGGTGACTGAGAAATTACGGATAATACAAGGGGGAGTGGGGGATTACATAACACATTGCACCGTGCTCCCGTTTTATCTTTCCTAATTTTTCCAAGTGCACGAGAGTATCGAGTTATCTATGAATTTAAGTCGTAGCCTAATGCTTTTTTTTCTCTCGAAAAAAGCAACTGTCGGTGCACGCTTTGAATTTGAAATCATGACAACTCGATTGTTAATAACATGAACTAAAGGCACGTGAATAGGGAACAGTGGAAACTACAGAGGGTTTCCACATGCTCTGATATCCTTTAATTCTAATTTCTCAGACATTATTAACAGCAAGCTAATTGAATAATTGTGTGTATGTTATCAGAAGAATCAGTCAAAAAAAGTACTCTAATAGTCTACTCTTAGTCTAATCTTAGTCTAATCTGTGTAGCCTATTTAGCCCATAGGCCTATTTTCCACTGCATATTAAGCACTTTATCTTCCTTGAAGTCTCTGAGTTAATTGTATTGTTAACCTTTCTAATAATGTTAGTGTACCATAAAAAACATTTCATTGTTAGTAATTGCAGTTTCCATTAAACTGCATCTTGTTCTTACAAACACAGCGCTTACATTTCTTGATGTTCTAGAATATACGATTTTTATATTGCGTGGCATGCATGAGTGCAGAGCGACCATAGGTAGAATCATTTCTCATAAAATTTGTGATCAAGACAATAGAGCATTTTGGGGCCAAAGAAAATGCTGAAGGGGCCGGCTCGGTGAAGCATTGTCGGTAAAAAAAAAAAAAGCGATACCTATTCTATTCTGGATAAAGAGCTCCCTCCATCTCCATGGCGACGTGGAGACGTGGATATCTCACATTCAAAACCATGCATCGTGCGCGCAGCTTTCTCGCTGAAAGGGGATCGGTTCGATGGCAGAACAAAGCGAAAGGTAGAGCGCTCGCACACCGCGCTGAAGAAAAAAAACGATAGAGTCTGTTTTGGGAACGAAAAGGGGAACAATTCTGACACACAAGTTATCTTCACAGGAAAGAAGCCGGGTGAGTGAAACGAGTATTGTGAGCAAAGCCTGTTGCTTAGTCTAGGCTATCATATATCGAGAAAAGTATGTTTTTTAGGCTATAGGCTAAGCTCCAGTCTGTTGCCTTTCTGCGACGGCGCAGTTTACCAAAACATTTCCACTAGCCCACAGTGATTTCCAAACTAATTTACTCAGGTGCATTCGTTACACCTGGAAAAAAAATCTAAAGCGATTAGCTAGCATACCCGTAACATCTATAGTGAGTGACAACATAGGCTACGTAAATGGGCTGATGTTTCAGAGATGGGCTAACATTGAGTTGAATGGCTTACCTAGGCCACCTAGGTAGCCTGCAGGTCGTCTGACTTGTAACGTGACTTAACCCAGAAAGCAGGCGCGGAGGGTTGAACCAGTGCCTGTGTGTTAGAGACCTCTCTAACGACCATAAAGCTCAGATTCATACTCCCATTCACCAGCTCTACAAGCGTTAGGGCCTATAATGTCGAACTACGTTCGTTGATCACCAAATAGGCTATGGAGTTTCGCTGAATAATTATATTTACTACCGTACGCTACTTCCAAAAAAGGTATGCTATAAATAAAAATGTACAAGTAACCCGAAAAAATGGCTATTCGGCACCTCCGATGTCGCTTATTGAGCTGTTGTAGACTTCCAACCAGTTTGTGGCAGTAATTAGTGGCAAATATGCTTCTTTTTTTTAGGTTGCTTGTACATTTTTATTTAGACAATTTTTGGAAATACATCCCGGCCGTAGTAGGGGTAAATGAATATAGTTTCTCAGAGAAACTCCATATTTGGTGATCCCCAAACCCATTTGGACATTATAATGCATACAGATATGGTGAATGGGAGTTTGAATCTGAACTTTCCGGGCGTTAGACAGGTCTCTAACGCAATGATACTGGTTCAGCGGAGGATAATTGAACTACGCTGCTAGGGCCTATAACATGTAGGCTAAATTGTCACTTTACGATTTTACTTACAAGAATAAGCTGTTTTGGTCCATCAAATTTCAGAAACGTATATTTTAGTAGGTTACCATTAGAGTAGCCTATAGCATAAATCACTTAAGACCGTCGCACATGTTGCACCTGGCAACTTCATCATAGGGAGGCCTAATGAATTGGTGTTGATATGCATGTTCTACTTCTCACTTAGTATTGCAGTTGCCCGACACATTTAGCAAATGGACAAAAGCGCACACGTGAATTTACAGCACTTCTCCAATAGCTCACTGAAATCGTGGGAACAGTTTCAGGACCTTGGACAGCGAAAAAGCGCATGCTCTTACTCTCATCTTTACACTTCCTTCCTACGTCAGCAATACATGTTTTAAATCATAAAACGTCTTGACAATCCCCAGTTTAAAGTGCTATGCATAAGCATATGCTACAAGCAGGCCTGGTAATGTAGCCTGAATGCTGTATGTCTTGGATAGGCTGTATTTAGAATATCATGGGTCGACTTATCAGGCTGTCATATTGCTTTGTCAGGCATGTAGGAAACATGTAGCCTAGCCTAAATGAAAGTTAGGTTGCTTCTCCCAAGCATATATCCAATGCCTTCACATGTAGGCTAGCAGGACAGAAAGCATGCATTTTAAATGGATGATATGATTTTGTGGACTGGAGTACCATGTATGTTGACTTAACTGAAAACCAAGGATACTTTTTTAAGTTGATGCTCATTTACTGCATTTCTACACCAAGAAAATTCGCTATTTCGAGAACAGCAAAACAAATAAAAAATCACCCCAGCCATGAATTATCACCGCAATATTAGGTTTAAAGGTACTGTATGTGGAACTGCGTGTACAATGTCAACCACTACTCAAGCATAGATTGACTAATTTACTTGTGGAACAACGCAGTCAGTGCAACATGAAATAGATAACACATGCTATCTAGTCACAACAAGGCCGACTTCAAATGCCGACTTCAATGTGAAAGTAACTAGTGCATTAAACAGCTGACCATGAAAGCAAACTATGCCAGATAAATCATACACATGCAGTGGTGTAGGAGCCGGGGGGACTGGAGGTTGCCCCCAGTGATTAATTTGTAAATTGGGGTACCTCAAAGCCCCCCGGATAACTCCCCCCCACCCCTTTCACACTCACTCTGTGAAAAAAAGTGACAAACTCAATGTAGCAGCGCAGCAGACAGTGAACTGCCAAGTAGCCTTCTATCTATGGTGGTGAAATGGACAGCGCTCTCCAAGGTGCTGATTAATTAGAAGCATTTTAGACGTCACTGCAGAACATACGCATAGCCTATAGTATGCCCACATACTCGAGTATAGTGGTTGGGCTTACACAAGTCAGAATTTCTTATAGCCTAATTTTCAAGATATCAATTACAGAATCATTTTTAGATGTCACGGCAGAAGACCCACTGTATGCACAGACCCGAATTTCATATGATTTTTAATCTCTTTTGGCGAAGGAATCGCTAGCGGGACACCTACGATAACATCCGGTGAAATTTCAGGGTGCGAAATTCAAAATACAAACATCGTAATATTAAACATTCATGAAAATACAAGTGTCATACATCATTTAAAAGCTTAACTTCTTGTTAATCCAACCACACTGTCAGATCTCAAAAAGGCTTTACGGTGAAAGCCTACCATGCGATTATCTGAGGACAGCGCCCCACACCAAAATACTTTTTCAACCAGCACAGGCGTCACAAAATCACAAATAGTGATTAAATAAATCACTTACCTTTGAAGATCTTCCTCTGTTTGCAATCCCAAGGGTCCCAGCTACACAATGAATGGTTGTTTTGTTTGATAAAGTCCTTCTTTATATCCAAAAAAAGTCAGTTTAGTTGGTGTCAATGATCTCAGTAATCCACTCCTTCAACATGCATACAAACAAATCCAAAAAGTTACCAGTAAAGTTCCTCCAAACAAGTCAAACGATGTTTCTAATTAATCCCCAGATACTCTAATATCTAAATTAACGATAATATTAACGGAGAATAGTATGTTCAATAAGGAAGATAAGTAACGAAGAGCACGCACCTCATTCAGGCACCAACAAGACAACTTTTCTAATGAGAGACACCTTGTAGTTCTTCCAACTTCTTGTTAATTTTTCAAAAAACAAGTCTGAATCCCTTTCTAAAGACTGTTGACATCTAGTGAAAGCCATAGGAACTGCAACCTGGGTCCTATCTATTTGTATTTCCCATAGGCAAGCACTGAAACGGCTTGTGACCGCCCCCCAAAAACTTTTCGGATGGATTTTCCTCGGGTTTTCGCCTGCCATATCAGTTCTGTTATACTCACAGACATGATTTTAATCTGAGTTTTTTTCTATCCAATGCTACCAAGTATATGCATATCCTAGCTTTTGGGCCTGAGTAACAGGCAGTTTACTTTGGGCATGTCAGTCATCCAAAAATCCGGACAAAAAACAGTATGCTAATGAAGTTTTAAGACTTCAATTAGGCAGTAGAACAAATATCACAATATCTGAATATAACTTCAAATAAAATAAATCAATGTAGACTACAAAAGAACTCATATGAAAATATAAAAACATATTTTGAGGGTGAACTACAACCTGAGTGTCCTCTTTAGCCTTGTCTAAAATGCTTGCCACTAAATGCACCTTGGTTTGGGCATGTTCAAAAACTTTTTTTTCTGAAGGCTCTTTGTTTTTTTACGTTGGTGGCAGAGGATGTTACTGTACGTTCCCACTCTTTTGCTAGTTTAATCCCTTTAATCTTTTCTAGAACCAAGCGCCCTACCTATTCTAAGACCACCTTAAAATTTTGAATGACGAGCCAGGCACAGGTTATACATTTGCTTGTTCTTGAACTGAGACTCCGTCCAAATTGCAACTGCTCTGATCACTTCCTCTGTGGATATACTGTCACTGTCTTGCTCGCAAGGTGGGAGGGGCTCCACCACAAAATTTTACTTAGGGCCCCCAAAAGGCTAGAGCTGGCTCTGACTGAATTTGTGGGTATGGATGTGGGTAAGCAGACCCAAGAGCCACTGCGGCCCCTCATGGTGAATTCAGATTTTTTAGTGGCTTCCATCCCCATCAAAGTTGCCCATCCCTGGTGTAGTGGGTATATTGCATGTGTTAACTTCATGCAGGAGAGAGGCAGCAGTGATGATACCCACGGACAGACAGGCAGATAGGGAGAGAGAGGCCACAAACAAACAGGGAAGTTAGTGAGAAGTGTCTCTCCAAGCTCACAGAGTTCATAGACTGATGATCTGTCATAGTGTAAATTATTCTGAATGATCATATATGACCTCTGATGAAATGATAGCAGGTTAATAAGCATTTACATCTTGCTATAAAATAAAAATGCGGGGGAATGCCCCCAGACTTCCCTAGCAAAATGTGTCCCCCTCAATGTCAGAGTTGCTCCTACGCCCCAGTACACATGCATTGAAATAAAAGGCATTGGCCTATAGCAAAGGACTTACTTAGGCATACAATCAACAAGGACACATGAAGACAAACAAACTTGACCAAAGAATGCAGAAAATCACAAAATAAAAATGGAAAATCTACACATGCCTTTTTAAAGGGAGCTAAGGCTCTTTACATGTCACCTTGTTAGCTCTGAGAACATTGATATTGGAACATAGTAGCCAATGAGGGGCAAATTTATCCCGGGCCAGCTTGTCACTGTTTTACATTATTGTTTTGCCTATGCAGCAGTTTCCGTATCTGGGTCCTCATTATATAAAACATCTACATTATAGCTAAATAACTTAGCAATATTTAATTACATTTTGCCAGCAAGATTGATCCGTTAGAATATCGCATTTTAAGTCAGGAAGATGGACAAGCAAGATTGATAGAGTGAGAGATGGAAATGCGTTATGCCAGAGACAGGTAGGCTACAGGAAGGGATTAGGGATGCATGCAGAAGATGATGATGAAGTAGACCTACAGAAAGAAGTTTAGAAAAGTTAGTCAAACTAAGTAATCATTAATGTTTTCCATGATGTCAATTATCATTCTATCTCTGCACAACAATGCATATAAAATCAAATCAAATGTGTATTTGTCACATGCTTTACAAACAACAATGAAAAAAAAGAGAAATAGTAGAAAATATTATAAAATAATAACACTAGGAATATAAAAAAATAAATAAGACAAGGAATAAATACACAATGAGTAACGGTAACTTGGCTATATACACGGAGTACCAGTACCGAGTTGATGTCGACATTACGAGTCAAAAGTTTGGACACAACAACTCATTCATGGGTTTTTCTTCATTTTGACTATTTTCTACATTGTAGAATAATAGTGAAGACATTAAAACTATGACATAAGACATATGGCATCATGTCGTAACCACAAAAGTGTTAAACAAATCAAAATATATTTAACATTTGAGTTTCTTCAAAGTAGCCACGCTTTACCTTGATGATAGCTTTGCACACTCTTGGAATTCACTCAACCAGCTTCACCAGGAATGCATTTCCAACAGTCTTAGCAGCACTTGTTGGCTGCTTTTCCTTCACTCTGTGGTCCAACTTATCACAAACCATCTCAATTGTGTTGAGGTCGGGTGATTGTGGAGGCCAGGTAATTTTTGGTTACTACATGATTCCATATGTGTTATTTTATAGTTTTGATGTATTCACTATTATTCTACAATGTAGATAATAGTCCAAATAAAGAAACCCATGAGTAGATGTGTCCAAACTTTTGATTGGTACTGTACACACAGTGCATTTGGAAAGTATCAGACCCCTTGACTTTTCCGACATTTTGTTATGTTACAGCCTAATTCTATAATTGATTAAATAGTTTCCCCCCACATCAATCTACACACAATACCACATAATGACAAAGCAAAAACAGGTTTTCATAAATGTTTGCAAAAAAATAGATGATCTTGTTTCTCATGGTCTGAGAGTCCTTTAGGTGCCTTTTGGCGAACTCCAAGCCGGCTGTCTTGTGCCTTTTCCTGAGGAGTGGCTTCCGTCTGGCCACTCTACCATAAAGGCCTGCATAGTGAACTGCTGCAGAGATGGTTGTTCTTCTGGAAGGATTTCCCATTTCCACAGAGGAACTCTGGAGCTCTGTCAGAGTGACCATCGGTTCTTGGTCACCTCCCTGACTAAGGCCCTTCTCCACTGATTGCTCAGTTTGGCCACGCGGCCAGCTCTAGGAAGAATCTTGGTGGTTCCTAACTTCTTCCATTTAAGAATGATGGAGGCCACTGTGTTCTTGGGGACCTTCAATGCTGCAGACATTTTTTGGTACCCTTCCCCAGATCTGTGTCTCAACACAATCCTGTCTCTGAGCTCTATGGACAATTCCTTCAACCTCGTGGCTTGGTTTTTGCTCTGACATGCACTGTCAACTGTGAGACCTTATATAGACAGGTTTGTTCCTTTCCAAATCATGTCCAATCATTTCAATTTACCACAGGTGGACTCAAATTAAGTTGTAGAAACATCTTAAGGATGATCAATGGAAACAGGATGCACCTGAGCTAAATTCCGAGTCTCATAAGTAAAGGTTCTGAATAGTTATGTAAATAAGCTATTTCTGTTTTTTATTTTTAATACATTTGCTAACATTTCTGTTTTTGCTTTGTCATTATGGGGTGTGTAAATTGATGAGAAAAAAATTATTTGATCCATTTTAGAATAAGGCTGTGATGTAGCAACATTTTGAAAAGGTCAGAGGGTCCGAATACTTTCCTGAATGCAATGTATAGGTAGGGATAAAGTGACTAGGCAACATGATAGATAATAAACAGTAACTGCGTATGTGATGAGTCAAAAGAGGATAATGAAAAAAGGGTCAATGCATATATTCCAGGTATATATTGGTTAACTATTTAACCAACTATTTAGCAGTCTTGTAGCTTAGGGGTAGAAGCTGTTCCGGGTCCTGTTGGTTCCAGACTTGGTGCATCGGTACCACTTGCTGTGCGGTAGCAGAGAGAACAGTCTATGACTTGGAATTCATTTTTAGGGCCTTCCTTTGACTCCTGGCATAGAGGTCCTGGATGGCAGGGAGCTCGGCCCCATTGATGTACTGGGCCGTATGAACTACCCTCTATAGCATCTTGCGGCCGGATGCTAAACAGTTGCCATACCAAGCGATGATGCAGCCAGTCAAGATGCTCTCAATAGTGCAGCTGTATAACTTTGAGGATCTGAGGGCCCATGCCGAATCATTTCAGGCTTCTGAGGAGGAAGAGTCATTGTCGTGCCCTCTTCACGACTGTGTTGATGTGTTTGGACCAAGATAGTGATGTGGACACAGAGGAACTTGAAGCTCTCGACCTGTTCCACAACAGTCCAGTCAAAATGGATGGGGGCGTGCTTGGCCCTCCGGTTCCTGTAGTCCACAATCAGCTCCTTTGCCTTGTTGACAATGAGGGAGAGGTTGCTTTCCTGGCACCACACTGCCAGGTCTCTCGTATCGGGATTTCCTATAAGGGTCCAGTGTCCCGCTCATTGAAAGTGGCAGCTCTAGCTTTTAGCTCAGTGCTGATGTTGCCTACGATCCATGGCTTCTGGTTGGGATTTGTATGTACCTGTAGGTCACTGTGCGGACACCGTCGTAAATGCACTTATTAATGAAGCCAGTGACTGGTGTGGTAAACTCCTCAATGCCTTCGTATGAATCCCGTAATATTCCAGTCTGTGCTAGCGAAACAGTCCTGTAGCTTAGCATCCGCTCCATCGCTCCACCACTTCCATATTGAGAGCGTCACTGGTACCTCCTGTTTGAGTTTTTGGTTGTAAGCAGGAATCAGGAGGATAGGGTTATGGTCAGATTTGCCAAATGGAGTGTGAGGTAGAGCTTTGTATGGGTTTCTGTGTGTGGGGTAAAGGTGATCTATTGTTTTTAGTTGCACAGGTGACATGCTAGTAGAAATGAGGTAAAACGGATTTCAGTTTTCTTGCATTAAAGTCACCGACCACTAGGAACTCCACCTCTGGGTGAACATTTTCTTGTTTGCTTTTGGTCCTCGAGTGTGGTCTTAGTGCCAGTATCAGTTTGTGGTGGTAAATAGACAGCTACGAAAAATATATATGAAAACTATCTTGGTATATACTGTAGTCTACAGCTTATCATGAGTTATTCTAACTCAAGCAAGCAAAACTTTGAGACTTCCTCAATATTAGAGATCGGGCACCAGCTGTTGTTAACAAAGAGACACACACCTCCTCCTCTGAGCTTCTGTCCTGCTGATGTATAGAAAAAACAGCTAGATTTATATTTACCATGTCTTTGTTAAGCCTTAGAAACATAGGGTATTACAGTTCTTCAGCTCACATTGATAGGATCGTTTTGAACTGAGCTCATACAGTTTATTCTCCATTGATTGCACGTTTGCAAATAGAATGGAGGGTTGAGACAATTTTCCCAGTCTCCGACGTAGTCTCGTCAGGTATCCCGCATGCTGGCCTCTATAGCGTCCTTCTTCGAGTGTCGGGATTTTTGCCTGGTCTGCGATAATTATTTTCTTTCTCTAAATGGAGGTGAGTGATAGCTGTACTGATGTCCAGAATCTCTTTTCTGTCATAGAAAACGATGGAGGGGAAATTATGAGCAAAAAAATGTTAAGATGAGTGCAAAAAATACACAAAATGGCACAATTGGTCAGGAGTCCGTAAAATGGCCGCCATTCTCTCCGGTGCCATTATGTCCTATTTGTCGCATTTGTTATAGCCTACTATTATTATTGTCTTTGGGGAAATAGTCTACATAGTTATTTGTTTAGTTGTGCATACTTTCATATCAATACATAAAACCAAATTGCATTAGCCTACTGGACAAATCAATTAAAATATCACCCTAGTATTCCCTAGTGAAAGCGCAGGATTTTTCCCCCTCAGAAAAAAACATATATAAATCAAATGTATTCTATGGACAAAACTGCTAATATTAAAAATGCTGATGTCACAAAAGGTGATCGATGATGACGTGCGTGTAGAGTTGGTGAGGCGCCCATAAATCTCAGGGTGTTCCCAAAGCAAACGCAGCTTTGAACATGCAACAGTCGCATGAGGCGACAGAGAATTTGCAGATGATCGCGCTACGCTCTGACACCGTATTCTTCTCTAGTTAATATTTATGCTTTCCAAAGGTTGTTGTGAGGCCTGACTGTCTAAGCCTCTTGCGTAAATGTGAACATTCCAGGATAAGCAGCTCACCCAAACTGTGATATAGATATACCCTAAAGCCTACAAATAGCCATAGCATAGCCTTTGGCTCCTCAAATTTGAAATCTCAAAAACTCACACAAACAACCATCACATCTTTCCAGGTTTCCATGGCATGCTCAGCGCGTTGTTCTCCTCCCTAGGTTAGTGCGTCTTCATGTTCTGTGAGTGTGGTGCTGGTAGACCAAGGTGCTGGTGCCAGTGAGCAGTTCATAGCCAGGCATGAGGAGGACTGGAGCCGGGTGCGAGGCTTGGCCCTGACAGTCTTTGCTCAGGCCCAATGTGCCTGCCATTGAGTGCCCTCAACTTGACTGCATTTAATTACTGGTCTCCAGCAGGCACTCATAGAGAGCCCACTTAATATTTAGTGACGCCACCGCTCACAGCCAGGCGGTCTTACCCACTGAGTGCTTGAAAGAGGGAGGAGAAAAGTTGTAGATCGGGCAACCATGTTCCAGAAATAGCCCAAATAGAATGTAAGATTAAAGATACAGTCTGGGATATTAAGCACAATAAATTCATAAAATAGTGTATGATTTGTATATTTTTTACAGGACTTTACATATCGTAAGAATTGGATGACGTACACTAAAAAAGGGGTTTTGGCTCGTGAGCGAGCACCACTTTCACAACTAATGACTGAAATTATACAAAAGTTCTGGAGCATCACGTTAAAGGCCCTTGTTAGTTAGTGATGTAGGTCTTGGATTTCTACAAAAGTGTCTATTTGTTCTTTGTTTGGCTGAGTATCACAATGTAGGCCGTCACATTTCATGATGTTAGCCTAAAGGCTTGAGGGCTACTAAGGATACACAGGATGTAATGTTTGTAAAGACCTATGCCACAGCATGTGATCCATTGTAGATGATCACGTTTTTGTACTTTGGTTGTTTTCTCTCCATAGGCAAGCATAAGGGACTGGAGGAGAGGGAGCGAATAGAAGGAGTCTCTCTGGGATTTCTATTTGTTGAGCATCTGTTGCCTGTATTACAAGACTGACTGGCTTTTCACTTGACATTTCCAATTCCTTTCTGCTGAGTCAAGAGCCTTTTCATAGCGAAGGCTAGCAGAGCTCTTTGAATTACCTTGTTTCCAGCTGTGATTATCTTTCCCTTGATGGATGAGAGAAGGGAAGACCGGGCACATCAGAACGATTGCCCCTGATATATAGGGGCAGAGACAGCTCTTTCTCATGCATTATTCTGTACATCTCGCTTTCTGTTTTTCCTCTCTCTCTCTCGCGCGCGCGCTGTCTCTCTCTAAACATGTTGTTTAAACTCATTGTCCACCATTAGGTTGAAGGGCCAAAGCTTACACGTCGCCTGACATTTGGCTTAATGGACTAAAGTCATCACTTGTTCATCGGCTTTGATGTGATTTTCTCACACTCCTTTATAGACTGGGGATCAAAGAAAAACTTCTCTCCACCACTGGGCCATTAAATTGTGTTTTGTCTTTATGTCAAGTAGCAATAATTGAATTCAAGAGTGGCTGGCCTCTCAAGCAGTGACCGAGTTCGTATGGGTGTTTTGATAAGGGTCTTAGGGGAAATGTCAAACAAGATTCAGCTTGTTCTTGAGGGCCCTCGAGAGTTGTACCGCTCCAGTCAAAATGTCATTAGTTTGATATGACCAGATGATTGATTCAAGCTTTTTGAGGCTGGAAGTGTGATATGTTTTTGCTGAAAGAGCACAATGCACTGCTTTGATACATTTAAGCTTATAATAAATAAATACAAATATGCAAAGTATCTACATAGTACATTGTACTATATGCAGTCCACCTTTTGTGTCTTCTTTCCTGTGTGTATGTGTGTGTGTTTTACTTGTGTGTGTGTGTGTTTGCGTGCGTGTGTGCTTGTACGTGTGTGTGTGTGCGTGAGCATGTACTAATATAGGCCTACTGTTCATGTACTAATATAGGCCTACTGTTCATGTACTAATATAGGCCTACTGTTCATGTACTAATATAGGCCTACTGTTCATGTACTAATATAGGCCTACTGTTCATGTACTAATATAGGCCTACTGTTCATGTACTAATATAGGCCTACTGTTCATGTACTAATATAGGCCTACTGTTCATGTACTAATATAGGCCTACTGTTCATGTACTAATATAGGCCTACTATTCATGTACTAATATAGGCCTACTATTCATGTACTAATATAGGCCTACTGTGCAGCATGTACATAATAATGTATCTGAGTTAGATAGATATCTCCCGTCACTTCTGGGCTGTGAGAAAATCTATTGTGACTTCGACGCTGCGTCACAAGTACCGCAATCAGAACCTGGATTTACCGGGCCAGAGGAAGAGGGTGCCTCACTACAGCGATATGATTGGTTCTAGGGCTCCTCGCATGGTGGCCACAGCTGATTAATGGCTTTGTGGCACTCACTCTACTGATTTAGTGAGGGACCGTGGCAATGAACTTAATGTAAAAAGATAGCGAGTGGAAAGGAAGGGCTCGGGTCAGAGACGGCGGCTCTTAATTGGACAGCTATAACAGCCGTTATGAATTAAGGGCATAATTCATTGTGTCATTTTTTTTTTGCTTCCTTGGGTTTGAATCATGCAAGCTATGGCCTCAGAGCCAGCAGGTTATCAAAAAAGATGTGCAGTTTCTAAAAGGACACCGCTCACACTATCAGCCAGATTCTAACAGTGTGTCAACCCCAGCAAACAAGGACATTTCATTATGAAAACCCACAGTTTAAAAGTTGTTGCGAAGGAAAGCGGGATCATGCCTAGGTGATTCAGATAAATAGACATTGTGTCTCATCTGTGAGGAAGTGAGAAGTACATGCACTGTCTACCAGATGGCCCCTTATATTAGACTGCAGCCTCAGCCTGCCACCTCTCTGGCTGTCTCTGATACGTTATGGCGGGCAGGCTCATTTCCTCTCCTATGTGGTATCATACTGCCCCCTCAGATCAAATCCTGAACCTTGTCAGCCACATAACAAGATTGGCCAAGTTTGATGAATTAATGACATAGTCATTGTATTGAAGGGTTATGATCTGCCCCTCAAGTCTCTCTTCTTAAACATTCCTGCCCATAATGTCCTCTCGAACACTATCCATTGGTTGGACATGAGTCACTCTCTTTTCATATGGATATCAGTCTCTCTTTATCTCTCTTCATGCACAACAGCTACAAATAGTGCGACACTCACATTCTGATGAAGGTGACCTACATACTGTATAGCCAAAACACTAATAAGTGTCACACCCTGATCTGTTTCACCTGTTCCTGTGATTGTCTCCACCCCCTCCAGGTGTGGCTTATTTTCCCCAGTGTATTTATCCCTGTGTTTCCTGTCTCTCTGTGCCAGTTCGTTTAGTCAAATCGACAAGCGTGTTTTCGCTGTACTCCTTTTGCTATTCTCTTTTTCTAGTCCTTACGGTTTTGACCCTTGCCTGTTTCTGGACTCTGTACCCACCTGCCTGACCATTCTGCCTGCCTTGACCACAAGCCTGTCTGTCAATCTGTACCTCCTGGACTCTGATCTGGTTTTGACCTTTTTGCCATGATCATTCTCTTGCCTACCCCTTTGGATTATTAAACATTGTAAGACTCCAACCATCTTCCTCCTGTGTCTGCATCTGGGTCTCGACTTGTGCCTTGATAAATAAGTGATTTCATAATAATTTCCCAAATCTGGAGAGTGGTTGGAAGTTTTGGAAATCTGATGAGTGGTGTTTAACTGATATGTTATATACTGAACACAAATATAAATGCAACATGCAACATTTAAAGATTTTACTGAGATATAGTTCATCTAAGGAAATCAGTAAATTCAAATTCATTCATTAGACCCTAATCTGTGAATTTCACATGACTGGGAATACAGATACAGTTGAATTTGGAAGTTTACATACACTTAAGTTGGAGTCATTAAAACTTGTTTTTCAACCACTCCACAAATTTCTTGTTAACAAACTATAGTTTTGGCAAGTCGATTAGGACATCTACTTTGTGCATGACACAAGTAATTTTTCCAACAATTGTTTACAGACAGATTATTTCACTTGTAATTCACTGTATCACAATTCCAGTGGGTCAGAAGTTTACATACACTAAGTTGACTGTGCCTTTAAACAGCTTGGAAAATTCCAGAAAATTATGTCATCGCTTTAGAAGCTTCTGATAGGCTAATTGACATCATTTGAATCAATTGGAGGTGTACCTGTTAATGTATTTCAAGGCCTACCTTCAAACTCAGTGCATCTTTGCTTGACATCATGGGAAAATCCAAAGAAATCAGCCAGGACCTAAGAAAACAAATTGTAGACCTCCACAAGTCTGGTTCATCCTTGGGAGCAATTTCCAAACGTCTGAAGGGACCACATTCATCTGTACAAACAATAGTACGCAAGTATAAACACCATGGGACCACGCAGCCGTCATACCGCTCAGGAAGGAGACGTGTTCCAACTCCAAGTGCAAATCAATCCCAGAACAACAGCAAAGGACCTTGTGAAGATGCTTTTGGAAACAGGTACAAAAGTATTTATATCCACAGTAAAATGAGTCATATATCGACATAACCTGAAAGGCCGCTCAGCAAGGAAGAAGCCACTGCTCCAAAACCGCCATAAAAACAGCCAGACTATGTTTTGCAACTGCTCATGGGGACAAAGATCGTACTTTTTGGAGAAATGTCCTCTGGTCTGATGAAACAAAAATAGAACTGTTTGGCCATAATGACCATTGTTATGTTTGGAGGAAAAAGGGGGTGGCTTGCAAGCCGAAGAACACCATCCCAACAGTGAAGCACGGGGGTGACAGCATCATGTTGTGGGGGTGCTTTGCTGCAGGAGGGACTGGTGCACTTCACAAAATAGATGGCATCATGAGGTAGGAATATTATGTGGATATATTGAAGCAACATCTCAAGACATCAGTCAGGAAGTTAAAGCTTGGTCGCAAATGGGTCTTCCAAATGGACAATGACCTCAAGCATACTTCCAAAGTTGTGGTAAAATTGCTTAAGGAAAACAATGTCAAGGTATTCGAGTGACCAGCACAAAGCCCTGACCTCAATCCTATAGAAAATTTGTAGGCAGAACTGAAAAAGCATGTGCGAGCAAGGAGGCCTACAAACCAGACTCAGTTACACCAGCTCTGTCAGGAGGGATGGGCCAAAATTCACCCAACGTATTGTGGGAAGCTTGTGGAAGGCTACCCAAAACATTTGACCCAAGTTAAACAATTTAAAAACAATGCTACCAAATACTAATTGAGTGCATGTGCACTTCTGACCCACTGGGAATGTGATGAAAGAAATAAAAGCTGAAATAAATTATTCTCTCTTCTTTTATTCTGACATTTCACATTCTTAAAATAAAGTGGTGATCCTAACTGACCTAAGACAGGGAATTTATACTAGGATTAAATGTCAGTAATTGTGAAAACTGAGTTTAAATGTATTTGGCTAAGGTGTTTGTAAACTTCTGACTTCAACTGTATGCATCTGTTGGTCACAGATACCTTTAAAAAAGTTTGTGGGATGGATCAGAAAACCAGTCAGTGTCTGGCGTGACAACCATTTGCCTCATGCAGCATGCCACATCTGCTTTGCATAGAGTTGATCATGCTGTTGATTGTGGCCTGTTCAATGTTGTCCCACTCCTCTTAATTGGATGTGAATATTGGCGGGAACTGGAATAAGCTGTCGTATACTTCGATCCAGAATGCTAATGGGTGACATGTCTGGTGAGTATGCAGGCCATGGAAGAACTGGGGTATTTTCAGCTTCCAGAAATTGTGTACAGACATGAGGCCGTGCATTAACATGCTGAAACATGGGGTGATGGTGGCAGATGAATGGCACGACAATGAGCCTCAGGATCTCGTCACGATATCTCTGTGCATTCAAATTGCCATCGATAAAATGTCATTTGTTCATTGTCCATAGCTTATGCCTGCCCATACCATAACCCACTGCCACATGGGGAACTCTGTTCACAGTGTTTACATCAGCAAACCGCTTGCCCACACAACACCATGCACATGGTCTGCAGTGGTGAGGCCGATTGGACATACTTCCAAATTCTCTAAAACGACGTTGGAGGAGGCTTATGGTAGAGAAATTACCATAGAATTATCTGACAACAGCTCTGGTAGACATCCCAGCAGTTAGTATGCCAATTGCACGCTCCCTCAAAATTTGAGACATCTACGGCAGATGAAGAAGCTGGATATGGATGTCCTGGGTTAGTGCGGTTACACGTGATCTGCAGTTATGAGTCCGGTTGGACGTACTGCCAAATTCTTTCAAATTACGTTTGAGGCCGCTTATGGTAGAGAAATTAACATTCAATTCTCTGGCAATGTCTGGTAGACATTCCTGTGGTCTGCATGCCAATTGCACACTCAAAGACATCTGTGGCATTGTGTTGTGTGACAAAACTGTACATTTTAGAGTGGGCTTTTATTGTCCCCAGCAATCTTGGCAAAGGAGAAACGCTCACTAACAGGGATGTAAACCAATTTGTACACAAAATCCTACAGAAAGAAGCTTTTAGTGCATATGGAACATGTTTGATTTCAGCCCATGAAACATGGGACCAACACTTTACAGGTTGCGTTTATATTTTTGTTCAGTGTAGTGTGTTATCAAATTGGATTGGTAAATTCATTCCTCCGTTTAAAATGCCTCCACTGTGCCATCAAATTGCTAGCTTTTCGAGGGTGTAGCAGGCTAAGGCATTGTCAAGAGGGCAGTTACTGTTTGCAAGATCAAGGACCGGTAAGGATTTGTGAGCGAGGAAGATGTTCTGTAAAGCAGGGTTCCCCAACTGGCAGCCCGCGAAAGGTTTTATTTGGTCCCCAAAGTTTTCTGAGCAAAATATTATATATATACTATGATTTATTTTGTATATTTTTTTCATTGTTGGACATAAAAGACTATAAAAACACCAGGAAATCAGCTCCAAGTGATTTTAATTTTGGAAATCTGTTCACAAGTATTGCCACGCATAATAGAGAGATGTGATTGTATGAAACTATTATATATTTTGTCAATTATATCTGTTTGGGCTTCTTGCATCAATTTGCAGTTATTTGTATTTACCTTCCGGCCCCCCGACCATCCTCTCAAGAAAAAATTGGCCCGCAGCTGAATCTGAATCTAGTTGATACCTGCTATAAAGCAAGCACAGCAACGTCTGTCACACATCCAACAGTTCATATTACACTATTCCTTTAAAAATAGTATTTATCGCTAGTCCTAACAGCACTATTGTGAACACAGCTCACTGACATTAGAATCTATCTGATAATCCCCTGGGATTTTCTATTTTTGTGTACATTGCATTCAGAAAGTATTCAAACCTTTTCACTTTTTCCACATTTAGTTACGTTACAGCCTTAATCTAAATTAGAGTTGTTTTAAATCCTCATCAATCTACGCACATAATGACAAAGCAAAAATTAGATTTTAGACATTTTTGCAAATGTATCAAAAGAAATAAATGAAAATATCACATTGACATAAGTCAGATTCAGACTCTTTATTCAGTACTTTGTTAAAGCACCAATTACAGACTGGAGTCTTCTTGGGTATGACGCTACAACTTTGGCACACCTGTACTTGGGGTTTTTCTCTCATTCTTCTCTGCAGATCCTCTCAAGCTCTGTCAGGTTGGATGGGGAGTGTTGCTGCACTGTTTTTTCAGGTCTCTCCAGAGATGTTAGATCGGGATCAAGTCCGGGCTCTGGCTGGGCTACTCAAGCCACTCCTTCCTTGTTTTAGGTGTGTGCTTAGGGTTGTTGTCCAGTTGGAAGGTGAACCTTCACCCCAGTCTGAGGTCCTGAGCATTTTGGAGCAGGTTTTCATCAAGGATCTCTCAGTACTTTGCTCCGTTCATCTTTCCCTCAATCCTGACTAGTCTCCCAGTCCCCACCACTGAAAAACATCCTCACAGCATGATGCTGCCACCACCATGCTTCACTGTAGGGATGGTGCTAGGTTTCCTCCAGATGTAACGCTTGGCATTTAGGCCAAAGAGTTCAACTTTGTTTCATCAGCCCAGAGAATCTTGTTTCTCATGGTCTGAGAGTTCTTTAGGTGCCTTTTGACAAACTCCAAGTAGGCTGTCATGTGTGCCTTTTACTTAGGAGTGGCTTCCGTCTGGCCACTCTACTATAAAGGCCTGATTGATGGAGTGCAACAGAGATGGTTGTCCTTCCAGATGAACTCTGGAGCTCTGTCAGAGTGACCATCGGGTTCTCGGTCACCTCCCTGACCAAGGCATTTTTCCCCCGATTGCTCAGTTTGGCCTGGCGGCCAGCTCTAGCAAGAGTCTTGGTGGTTCCAAACTTCTTCCATTTAATAATAATGGAGGCCACTGTGTTCTTGGGGACCTTCAATGCTGCAGACATTTTTTTGTTACCCTTCCTTAGATCTGTGCCCCGAAACAATACTGTCTCGGACCTCTACAGACAATTCTGTCGACCTCATGGCTTGGTTTTTGCTCTGACATGCACTGTCAACTGTGGGACCTTATATAGACAGGTGAATGCCTTTCCAAATCATGTCCAATCAATTGAATTTACCACAGGTGGACTCCAATCAAGTTGTAGAAACATCTCAAGGATGTTCAATGGAATCAGGATGCACCTGAGCTCAATTTTGAGTCTCATAGCAAAGGGTCTGAATACTTCTGTAAATAAGGTATTTCTGTTTTAAAATTTAATACATTTGCTAACATTTGTAAAAACTTGTTTGCACTTCGTCATTATGGGTTATTGTGTGTAGATTGATGAGTATTTTTTTGTATTTAATCCATTTTAGAATAAGGCTGTAACATAACAAAATTTGGAAAAAGTGAAGGGGCCTGAATACTTCCCGAATGCACTATATTTCTATGTGAAGAGGCTGTGTGATTATGTTCCCTTGTTGTAATTTTCCAGATCTGCTTTGCCTTGCTATTGTGCTAGGGTTTAATTTGTTGACAATGCCGCATTGGTTCTGTTGACTGAGCAAACAAAATAAGTATATTGAATCATCGCATGTGAGCCTTCTTTTGGCACCAGGTTTGTGGGAAATCTATGCACACTGTTTTGTGTGATTTCACTTGAATACTCCACTGAACAGTCCACTGTGGTTTGATACGAAGTCTGTTTAAAAAAATATTTAAATGTGCAACATGTTACACTTTAGCTTTGTGCCTCTCCCTCAGAAATGTATGCAAGATTAATGTCCACATCAGATGATCCTTTCAACTGTATTACAGGATGTATTCTAAGAACACTTCAGTTGTGCTCTATTGGAAGCCACTGTTCAAAATGCGTGTTCATTAATTTATGTTGGGAGGACAGTTCAGCGCTTGTTCCCGCCATGGCTTTCCCATATACACTATATTAGGAACACAATATTAGGAACACCTTCCCCTTTTGCCCTCAGAACAGCCTCAATTTGTCAGGGCATGGACTCAACAAGGTGTTGAAAGTGTTCCACATGGATGCTGGCCCATATTGACTGCAATGCTTCCCACAGTTGTGTCAAGTTGGCTGGATGTCCTTTGGGTGGTAGACCATTCTTGATACACACAGGAACCTGTGAAAAACCCAGTAGCGTTGCAGTTCTTGACACAAACCGGTGCACCTGGCACCAAATGTACTACTATACCCTGTACAAAGGCACTTAAATATTTTGTCTTGCCCATTCATCCTCTGAATGGTACACATACACGATCCATGTCTCAATTGTCTCAAGGCTTAAAAATAATTATTATAACCTGTCTCCTCCTCTTCATCTACACTGATTGAAGTGGATTTAACAAGTGACATCAATAAAGGATCATAGCTTTCACTTGGATTCACCTGATCATTCCATGTCATGGAAAGAGCAGGTGTCCTTAATGTTTTGTGTAATGTTGTAGATGTTTTCACAGGGACTAGCCTAGTAAGACCAACCTGTTAAGTAAGCTTAGAATTCCAGCCTCCAGACAGCCAAATGATATCAAGCACACGTTCTCTGCCAAACGATTCAACATTTAAATGGGATATCCTTTTAAGCTTGAAGTTGTTCACTTCTGACGAATCTAGGAACTGTCATCAAGCTAATACGCAGGAGTGTGTCCCTGTACTCCGAGTGGCATTGCTTTCAGGGAAACTTCCCTACGCTCCCCAATAACAATATGTCATTGCAATATTATATCACCCAGCTAATATGTAACTTGGTCTCAGAGCATTTCATATTATTCTGTATGTAAATCCGAGACACTCCATTTAGTATGATATGTTATGTTTTGTATGGTATGTAATAACGTTAGCTTGCTGACTAACATTAGCTAGCTGACTAACGTTAGCTAGCTGACTAACGTTAGGGTTAGGGGCTAGGGTTAAGGTTAAGGTTAAGTTTAGGAGTTAGGTTAAATGGTTAAGGTTAAGGGAAGGGTTAGCTCACATGCCAAGTAGTTACAAAGTAGAAAAAATAGTAAGTAGTTGCAAAGTAGCTAATTAGCAAAAATTCTAAAGTTGTCCATGATGATATTCAAACTCACAACCTTTGGGTTGCTAGACGTTTGCGTCATACCCCGACCATCAACCCCGACCAACCACCCTACTTTCGTTTTTGCCTTAAGTAACCATTTGTCTTATGTAACCATACCAAACTTAACATATCATACTAATTTCAGGATCCGTATTTACATTTCCTATGTTACGTCTAGTCTATGAGACCAAGCTGTAATATGACCATCAAGCCTAAATGGCTTCATCATTAATGAATCGAAGGGGGTATCGATCATCTAATTTCCCATCCCCCTTGTTACCCTACATCTTCTGCCTCGGTGCCACATCGTCACAAACACTTTTCTCTCTGCCCCCCGCTTCTCGCTTTGCCTCAGGGCTTTTTCTTCAGGACAGCTGGCTGTGGGAAGAGGACCATTCACTCCAAGCAGTGTCAGTCCCAACCCTACCTACCTCTTTCTGTGGGTCTCTCTCTGTGGGGAGAGGACTCTATGTTTCTGTGATTGTAGACACAGCCACAAGGTTCTTTGGAACATGAAAATGAAGTATTATCTCCCATCCAGTGGCTAGTTATGAGTTTGTTTCTCTTGCAGGCAGGATGGAGTGGTTTCTCATTTTTCTCTCTGTTTAGGCTATAAGGGAAAGAAATGCCAAATCTTGTCTGTCTGCATTGCTATGTGTGTTGGTAAACTGTATTTCTGTGATTTTCCATGTATGTTTGTGTTGTTTGAAATACATATCCTTAACTGCTGTGCAGTGTGGGAGCTTTAGCTAACAATCATATCACCATAGTATAGTAGATATCTGCACTGCTCGAAACCCCAAACAATAACGTTTCTCCAGTTGCACACAACAACAGAAATGTAAATGTGTTCATTTAATGGGCTACAGGATCTGCTTGTATATTTTTTAAAGGCTTCATGAATATCAGTTATTTTTGTGTTGCATTTATCAAGTTCTGTCTGTCAGGAAAAATTGACACGCAGCCACATAGCATAGAGGTTTGTCATTTTAGCATTTGAATAAACATGAGCGGATGTGAAATTCTCATAGCAAATCTTAAAAGCACAGTGTTTGTTTATGAGGAGAGGAAAAGAGGAAATGCAGATACAGAACTAGTGTTAACCCAGCTAACAATTCTAAGGAGAGAGAACGTTGTTGTAATGTTACCCATAATATTACCCTGATGACTGAGTGTCCAGTTTTTCCTTAGTTAGTTACCAAAAACCTCCTGAGAACCTATTTAGCATGTTTTGGCATTTGAGTTAGGAGAACATTCCCTTATTGTCAAACAAAACTTAGCCAGAATGTGGTTACCATGTTGCCAGAATATCTAATATTAATGCTATAATCCTTAATTGAAACAATAACAAAAGTGTCCTCCCTGTCCCTTTTTAGTTTCGCTAAAAAGGGATGGGTCTGGAGAAATGTACGTAAACACTCTCAAATGTAACCCCTCTCAAATTCATAGACAGAACTATGGATGCAAGGACTGACCATCCATGATATCAAATGTATAGGTATATTCATGTTGAGGCTATACAGTGTTTTATTTATTGTCACGATTTCCGCCGAAGTTGGCTCCCCTGCCTGTTCGGGCATCGTAATCGGCCTACTAGCCTCCACCGATCCCTTTTTCGTTTTTGGTTTGTTTTGTCTTATTAGTTGCACCTGTGTCTTTTGTGTTTGCTTGATGGGCTTCCTTATTTAAAGTTAGAATACCCGCCCTTGTTTTGTGCGGTATTATTCTTGTGTTACGTGTGTGTGTTATTAGGTGTGTTCGTGCTCTGGACTTGGTATCCTGTGTTTTGGGTTGGTCCATATTTTTCCGCGCCCTGTGTTGTGGGCATTGCTTTTGGTGCCGTATTAAAGTGCATGTCTTCCTGTGGAACTCTCTGCTCTGCGCTTGATTCTTCCTCACACACCTAGTCCCTCGTGACACATATTTGGGGTTCTGATTGGGTACGACAGTTGAACTCAGCTAATGAGGAATTTCTAAGTTATATTCTTCAAGAATCAATGGTTAAATGCAATTTATGTATATGTCAAAAAATGGATGTTGCAACTAAGGATTCTAGATTTAACGTTAGCATTTGTGAGAATCCAGAATATAAATATGCTTACTGTCTGTATCAGATTCAGCCCGTTTATCAATCTAGAATGGCCATGTGATCAATTCTGAACAATTATTTTCCTCTAGAATTTTGCCTGTGTCATTCCGTTTATTTTAATCATAAAAACTCCCTTACCGATTACAAGCATACCCATAACACGATGCAGCCACCACCATGCTTGAAAATATGAAGAATGGTACTCACTGATGTGTTGAGTTGGATTTGCCCCAAACATAAAGCGTTGTATTCAGGACATAAAGTACATTTCTTTGCCTAATTCTTTGAAGATTTACTTTTGTGCCTTATTGCAAACAGGATGTATGTTTTGGAATATTTTAATTCTGTACAGGCTTCCTTCTTTTCACTCTGTCATTTATTGTGGCGTAACTACAAGGTTGTTGACATTCCTCAGTTTTCTCTAAACTTTATAACTGTTTTAAAGTCACCATCGTCCTCATGGTGGAATCCCTGAGCGGTTTCTTTCATCTACGGCAACTGAATTAGGAAGGACGCCTGATTCTTTGTAGTTTGACTGGGTGTATTGACACACTATCCAATGTGTAATTAATAACTTCACCATGCTCAAAGGAATATTCAATGTCTGCTTTTTTTTTGTCATCTACCAATAGGTGCCCTTCTTTGCGAGGCATTGGAGATCCTCCCTTATATCTGTGGTTAAATCTGTGTTTGAAATTCACTGCTCAACTGAGGGACCTTGCAGATATGTGTGGGATACAGAGATGAGATGAAAAATTGTGTTAAACACTATTATGTGACTTGTTTAGCACATGTTTACTCCTTAACTTATTTAGGCTTGCCATAACAAAGAGCAATACATACCTATTGACTCAAAACATTTTAATTTTCAATTCATTATATAAAATATCTAAAACATAATTCCACTTTGAGTGTGGTGTGTAGGCCAGTGACACACAATCTCAATTTAATCAATTTTAGATTCAGGTTGGAACACAACAAAATGTGGAAAAAAATCAAGGGGTGTGAATAGTTTCTGGAGGTACTCAATGTGATCTTAGGGTGGAGATAGTTGCTTTTTTCTGTGATTGCCGCCACAAGAAAGCCAACACATATCTCGTGAAAATGCAAATCAAATCAAATGTTTGTTTTTGGTGACATCTTCAATCAATTTCATGGACTTCATTTGATATATGATTTTCATTTGATATACAGGGGAAGGATAAACATTGACATAATTGAAAAATAAATGTGTTATTTTCTCCTCTGATTTGATCCCAAACAAAACAATCAATTTCCCTACACTGCGCAATGATTCAGTCGTAAGTAAAGATCACTCCATGATGTCTGAGTTTTTAGATAAACTGAAAGCTAACTTTGCAAACAAGATCTTTTGAGCAGACGTGGTGTAGTTTGTTATAGGGAACCATTCTCTACTGATGCAGGGGGAAAGAAACTTCTCTGTAAAGCTAGTCAACTGATATATTCCATGCATAAAAGGTTTCTATATGTCAAAAGCTACAACAAGACAGAGAAAAGAACAAAATGATAAAGATATAGAAAATAGAACAGAATGTGATGCTGGTCAACTGATATATTCCATGCATAAAAGGTTTCCTATGTGTTACTAAAAACAAAAGATAAAGCTATGTATATAAAATGAACAGGAAATTAGAAATTAATGAATGTGATGCAAGTCTACTGTGTTATACTAAACTCAGCAAAAAAAGAAACGTCCTCTCACTGTCAACTGCGTTTATTTTCAGCAAACTTAACATGTGTAAATATTTGTATGAACATAACAAGATTCAACAAACTGAGACATAAACTGAACAAGTTCCACAGACATGTGACAAACAGAAATGGAATAATGTGTCCCTTAACAAAGGGGGGGCCAAAATCAAAAGTAACAGTCAGTATCTGGTGTGGCCACCAGCTGCATAAAGTACTGCAGTGCATCTCCTCCTCATGGACTGCACCAGATTTGCCAGTTCTTGCTGTGAGATGTTACCCCACTCTACTACCACGGCACCTGCAAGTTCCCGGACATTTCTGGGGGAATGGCCCTAGCCCTCACCCTCCGATCTAACAGGTCCCAGACGTGCTCAATGGGATTGAGATCCGGGCTCTTTGATGGCCATGGCAGAACACTGACATTCCTGTCTTTCAGGAAATCACACACAGAATGAGCAGTATGGCTGGTGGCATTGTCATGTCAGGGTCATGTCAGGATGAGCCTGCAGGAAGGGTACCACATGAGGGAGGAGGATGTCTTCCCTGTAACGCACAGCGTTGAGATTGCCTGCAATGACAACAAGCTCAGTCTGATAATGCTGTGACACACCGGCCCAGACCATGACGGACCCTCCACCTCCAAAACGATCCCGCTCCAGAGTACAGGCCTCGGTGTAATGCTCATTCCTTCGATGATAAACACGAATCCAATCATCACCTCTGGTGAGACAAAACCACGACTCGTCAGTGAAGAGCACTTTTTGCCGGTCCTGTCTGGTCCAGCGATGGTGTGTTTGTGCCCATAGGCGACGTTGTTGCCGGTGATGTCTGGGGAGGACATCAGTACAAATGTGTTCCATTATTCAAACAATTTGATGCACTGAATTAAAACATTTAAAATGAACTTTTATCAACATTTAATTTGAATATGAGTGCTTTATAAGATTATAATTGTGTTTCTGTATTGTTTTTTATACCAGTCTTAGGAAGAGTAATCTCATGTTGAAAATGTCTGGCCCACTTGTAAATAACCTTTTTCAAATCTGCCCCCTGTAAAAATATAGTTGAATACACACCACATATTTACACTGAACAAAAATGTTACGCAACATGTAAAGTGTTGGTCCTATGTTTCATGAGCTGAAATGAAAGATCCCATAAATTCAACATAGGCACAAAAGGTTTATTTCTCTCAAATTCTGTGCACACATTTTTTTCATCTCTCTTGGTGAGCATTTCTCTACCATAAGTCGACATACAACGTTGTTTTAAAGAATTTTGCAGTACGTCCAACCGGCTTCACAACCGCAGACCACTTGTATCCACGCCAGCCTAGTCCACGCCAGCCTAGGACCAAATCCGTCTTATTCACCTGCGGGATTGTTTGAGACCAGCCACACAGACAGTTGATGAAACTGTGGGTTTGCACAACCATAGAACTTCTACAAAAACTGCCAGCGAAGCTCAGTGTCGTAACCGACTTCAGTGGGCAAATGCTCTCCTTCGATGGCCACTGGCACTCTGGAGAAGGGGGGGGGGGGCCATGTCTGACATGTTCAAGGGACCAATAGTATAATCTTCAAATTAATTATTAAACTCACAGGCAGCCAGTGCAGAGACCTTAAAACCAGTGTAATGTGTGCTCTCAGTCTAGTCTTCGAATGTGTGATTGGAAATTGAGTTCAGAATCTTAAATAACACCTAGATTTTTGAACTTTTTAAAATCTTTATTGTCCATTAAAATGTGCGGCCAGATTTGCTCTTTGTACATTGGCTCCAACAATAAGTACCTCGGTCTTGTCTTGATTTACCTGGGGGATCTTGTGAGCCACCCAAGTATTTAAATCACTAAGACAGTCTAATAATTCATCCATGGAGCTAAAATCCTCTGGTGGCACAGAAATATAAAGTTGTATATCGTCTGCGTAGCAGTGAAATCAGTGCTGTGCTTTCTGATAACGCTGCCAAGGGATAACATACAGTATATAGACTGAATCCAACCTTGAGGAAAGTCACATGTGATATGTATTTTCTATGTATTATATGTTCACCAAGGGTGACAAAAAATTATTTACCGTTAAATATGTCAGAAACCAATTTAGAACTGGACCGGAGAGGCCCAACTACATCTCCAGTCTGTCCAGAGGGACATCATCGTCAACAGTGTTTAATGCAGCACTTAAATCCAAGAGTACAAGTACAGAGAGCTGTTTGGCATATGTGTTGGCTCTAAGATCATTTACCACTTTAACTAAGGCTGTCTCTCTGCTGTGGTGGGCATGAAAACCAGATTGGATGGTTGTCACTTAAAAAATAATTTATCTCTTTCGAAAACCAATTTCTCCAGAAGTCCATTCTTTAGAAAAATTCTTGAGAAATTGATTTTTAAACAGCCAAATCATTTTTTGAGATTGAACAAAAATTGCTGAGAGCTGAAGAATCTAGATTACTTTAATTTAGAATGGGTATGACCATAACAGTTTTTAGTGCAGTGGGGAAGGTGCCTGTGAACAGGGAGTGATTAACAATAGTTTGCACTTATTCAGATATGCAGTTAACTGTTTTGAAGGCGGTGGTGGGGATAGGATCGAGAAAATAAATCCATAGTGCCTTTGTGTGCTATGTTAAAGCACAAATCATCAACGTTCTCATCAGGTCTTGCTTGACTGATACCCAGCCTAATGTTGGTTATCTTATCTCTGAAATATGCTGCAAACTCATCACATTTAGATGTGGAGGAAAGTTCACATAGGTTTGAGGGGGTAGGATTTATCAGGCCATCAATGGTCAAGAAGAGCCCTCTCTCATTATTATGATTAGTAGTGATCAAGTTAGAAAAATGAGCCCGTCTGGCATTTCTAATTGTCTTGTTATATATGCCAAGTTGCTCTCTCAGAATGTAACAATGGACCTGGAACTTTGACTTTCTACACTTCCACTCTGCCTTTCTGCAATTTCTTTTTAATTGATTAGTTTCCTCACTCATCCAAGTTTGGATGTGGCCTTTTACAACTTTACTGGAGCTATGGCATCAATGGTTGACCTTAATTTGCTATTAAAGTTATCAAATAAATCGCCACGAGGAAGGCAGAATTGATGCTGTATTGTTCATATACTCAATAAAATGTGTAGCAACTTCAGAGGTGTCACGATCGTTATAAGGAATGGACCAAGGTGCAGCGTGGTAGGCGTACATTTTCCTTTAATAAATGAACACCGAACAAAAACAACACACTACCAAACGAAACGTGACGCTACTGGTGTGCACACAGGCAACTAACTGTAGACAAGATCCCACAAATCACAATGGGGAAAATGGCTACCTAAATATGATCCCCAATGAGAGACAACCGATAAACAGCTGTCTCTGATTGGGAACCATACCAGGTCAACATAAACCATTAATCACCTAGATGACCCACCCTAGTCACCATCACGCCCCAACCAACATAGAGAATAAACAGCTCTCTATGGTCAGGGCGTGACAAGAGGTAAGATAGCATTTCTTAATAATGTGTTATCCTGTGCTATGGGCAGCAAGATAGTATAAAATACACAGTGGTGATCAGATAAAGCAACATCAACAATAGATGATGTCACTAGAAAGTCCCTTGGTAATAACCAGGTACGGAGTATGGCCATGGTTATGGGTGGGCCCAGTAACATGTTGGATAAAGTACATAGAGCTCAAAAGATTCATAAATTCAATGACCTTTGAGTCAGTCTCTTTGTCAACATGAATATTATATCACCCAACACAATGATTTCATCATAGTTCTCAAGGAGTAGTAGCTGTAGTCTGAGGGAAGGCTTTAAAAAGAGGGGCACTACAGTCTGATGACAGTCATGTTTCAGTGAGAAACATGCAATCAACTTTGCGCTCAGTAATGAGGTCGTTCATGAGAACGGTTTTACTAGTGATTGCTCTAACATTTAAAAGCTCCATATTCAATAAGTTTGGTGACAGTTTGTATAAACTCACTAGAAGGTGGAGTTAAAGGAGCATAAATTAGGTTACTCACAATAACCACAGTGCCATTTCTACAGGAGTTGATAAGCTTTCAAAGTCCTCTGTTGCTTATTCTGACAGGGAGAACAAGAGCACAACCAGACCCTGTCCATCAGTCTCTAAAACAGTTTGCGATGTTGCTGGAAATAATTCTGGAACCCCTGCAGTTAGGGTGAATTCCGTCTCTTTCAAAAAGTACTAGTTGCTCCCACAGCAAATCAAAGTTGTCACAAAAATAGACATTGCTGTTGTTGCAAAGTTTCTTCAGGTACTCGTTCAGGGCAAAGAGTCTGAAAAAACGTTCAGAATCCCTTCGGTAGCACGGGAGGAGGCCAGAGATAATTATTCTCTTTCCTGTGCTAGCGAGTGTGTTTAAAAATAAATAAAATCTGTATTCCCAGTCGTGTAAAATCCATAGATTAGGGCGTAATGAATGTATTTCAATTGACTGATTTCCTTATATGAACTGTAACTCAGTAAAATATTTGAAATTGTTCCATGTTGCATTCATATGCAGTGTATATGCAGTGTATATTCTGGATTCTCACACATGCTCGCTCTAATATATCTACTTTTTATTGTTATTTCTTGATTTCCTGTTTAGATGTTTTTATTATTTGTGTATTTGCGAGACATTTTACTGCACTGTTGGAGCTAGTTACATAAGCATTTTCGTACACCTGCTATAATACCTGCAAATCTGTGTACACGACCAATAAACGTTGATTAATAAAAAATAAATAAAAAATACTGTATAAATGGACATGTACAATGTACTGTATTTAAGTTGAAAACATTGTATGTTAAAAGCATTGTTTGTGTGTCCCTAACCTTGCCCACAGACAAAGAGCTGAATGGTTCACCAATAAGGGCCTCGATGGGATCAGCAACAGTAACAAGGGCTATGAATGGATCAGTGGTTCACCAATCAGGGCCTTGATGGGCATGGCAACAGTAACAAGGGATGGTGTGTAAAGAAACACTTTTTTTGCCTTCCGGAGGAAACATACTCAGAACATGGTTGCCATGTTGTCCAAATACAAGATATTAATGTTCCTGACATGTTTCATGGGAATGTTGAAAGAACATTTCTTGTCCAATGACATTTAAAACGTAGGATATTTTTATCGTGTTCCCAGCTTCTTCCGGGGACGTCCCTAAATACGTTTTGTGACGTTGATGAAATATTCTCCTATCCCCTTAAGAAAACTGGACACATGAATGTACCTGCAACGTCCCATGGAATGTATCTAGAACATTAATATCTTATATTCTGAGAATGTGGCAACCATGTTCTGCGTATGTTTGGTGTAACATTGATGGATCAAATCAAATATTATTTATTATTTATCACATACACATGGTTAGCAGATGTTAATGCGAGTGTAGCGAAATACAATGTAGTAATAACCAACGAGTAATCTAATGTAACAATTTCACAACAACTACCTTATACACACAAGTGTAAAGGGATGAAGAATATGCACATGAAAATATATGAATGAGTGATGGTACAGAACGACATAGGCAAGATGCAGTAGATGGTATTGAGTACAGTATATACAGTGGGGCAAAAAAGTATTTAGTCAGCCACCAATTGTGCAAGTTCTCCCACTTAAAAAGATGAGAGAGGCCTGTAATTTTCATCATAGGTACACTTCAACTATGACAGACAAAATGAGAAAAGAAATCCTGAAAATCACATTGTAGGATTTTTAATGAATTTATTTGCAAATTATGGTGGAAAATAAGTATTTGGTCACCTAAAAACAAGCAAGGTTTCTGGCTCTCACAGACCTGTAACTTCTTCTTTAAGATGCTCCTCTGTCCTCCACTCGTTACCTGTATTAATGGCACCTGTTTGAAATTGTTATCAGTATAAAAGACACCTGTCCACAACCTCAAACAGTCACACTCCAAACTCCACTATGGCCAAGACCAAAGAGCTGTCAAAGGACACCAGAAACAAAATTGTAGACCTGCACCAGGCTGGGAAGACTGAATCTGCAAAAGGTAAGCTATGATGAAAATTACAGGCCTCTCTCATCTTTTTAAGTGGGAGAACATGCACAATTGGTGGCTGACTACATACTTTTTTGCCCCACTGTACATATGAGATGAGTAATGTAGGGTATGTAAACATATAAAAGTGACATTGTTTAAAGTGGCTAGTGATACATGTACTACATAATGATGGCAAGATGCAGTAGATGGTATAGAGTACAGTATATACATATGAGATGAGTAATCTAGGGTATGTAAACATTATATTAAGTGGCATAGTTTAAAGTGACTAGTGATACATTTATTACATCCAATATTTCATTATTAAAGTGGCTAGAGATGACTCAGTATGTTGGCAGCAGCCACAATGTTAGTGATGGCTGATTAACAGTCTGATGGCCTTGAGATAGAAGCTGTTTTTCAGTCTCTCAGTCCCAGCTTCCATTCACCTGTACTGACCTTGCCTTCTGGATGATAGCGGGGTGAACAGGCAGTGGCTCGGGTGGTTGTTGTCCTTGATGATCTTTTGGCCTTCCTGTGACATCGGGTGGTGTAGGTGTCCTGGAGGACGTGTAGTTTGCCCCCGGTGATGCATTGTGCAGACCTCACTACCCTCTGGAGAGCCTTACGGTTGTGGGCGGAGCAGTTGCCGTACCAGGCGGTGATACAGCCTGACAGGATGCTGTCGATTGTGCATCTGTAAAAGTTTGTGAGTGCTTTAGGTGACAAGCCGAGGTTGAAGAGGCGCTGCTGTGCCTTCTTCACCACGCTATCTGTGTGGGTGGACCAGTTCAGTTTGTCCGTGATGTGTACGCCGAGGAACTTAAAACTTACTACCATCTCCACTACTGTCCCGTCGATGTGGATAGGGGGGTGCTCCCTCTACTGTTTCCTGAAGTCCACGATCATCTCCTTTGTTTTGTTGACATTGAGTGTGAGGTTATTTTCCTGACACCACACTCCGAGGGCCCTCACCTCCTCCCTGTAGGCCGTCTCGTCGTTGTTGGTAATCAAGCCTACCACTGTAGTGTCATCTGCAAACTTGATGATTGAGTTGGAGGTGTGCATGACCACGCAGTCATGGGTGAACAGGGAGTACAGGAGAGGGCTCAGAACAGACCCTTGTGGGACCCCAACTATTGAGGATCAGCGGGGTGGAGGTGTTGTTACCTACCCTCACCACCTGGGGGCAGCCCGTCAGGAAGTCCATTACCCAGTTGCACAGGGCGGGGTCGAGACTCAGGGTCTCGAGCTTGATTACGAGTTTGGAGCGTACTATGGTGTTAAATGCTGAGCTGTAGTCAATGAACAGCATTCTCACATAGGTATTCCTCTTGTCTAGATGGGTTAGGGCAGTGTGCAGTGTGGTTGCGATTGCGTCGTCTGTGGACCTATTGGGGCGGTAAGCAAATTGGAGTGGGTCTAGGGAGTCAGGTAGGGTGGAGGTGATATTGACTAGTCTCTCAAAGCACTTCATGATGACGGAAGTGAGTGCTATGGGGCGGTAGTCGTTTAGCTCAGTTACCTTAGCTTTCTTGGGAACAGGAACAATGGTGGACCTCTTGAAGCATGTGGGAACAGCAGACTGAGATAAGGATAGATTGAATATGTCCATAAACACACCAGCCAGCTGGTCTGCGCATGCTCTGAGGACTATGACATCTGGGCCTGCAGCCTCACGAGGGTTAGCACGTTTAAATGTTTTACTAACGTCGGCTGAAGTGAAGGAGAGTCCGCAGGTTTTGGTAACGGGCAGTGTCAGTGGCACTGTATTGTCCTCAAAGCGAGCAAAGAAGTTGTTTAGTCTGTCTGGGAGCAAGACATCCTGGTCTGCGACGGGACTGGTTTTCTTTTTGTAATCCGTGATTGACTGTAGACCCTGCCACATACCTCTTGTGTCTGAGCCGTTGAATTGTGACTCTACTTTGTCTCTATACTGACGCTTAGCTTGTTTGATTGCCTTGGAGGGAATAGATACACTGTTTGTATTCGGTCATGTTTCCCTGTCTATAGACAGGGAGCAAAAAATTTTAGTCGTGGTCAGCTTTTCCGAAAGGAGGGCGGGGGAGGGCCTTATATGCGTTGCGGAAGTTATAATAACAATGGTCCAGGGTTTACCAGCCCTGGTAGCACAATCGATATGCTGATAGAATTTAGGGAGTCTTGTTTTCAGATTAGCCTTGTTAAAATCCCCAGCTACAATGAATGCAGCCTCAGGATATGTAGTTTCCAGTTTACATAGAGTCAAATAAAGTTCGTTCAGGGCCATCGATGTGTCTGCTTGGGGGGGAATATACGGCTGTGATTATAATCAAAGAGAATTCTCTTGGTAGATAATGCGGTCAACATTTGATTGTGAGGAATTCTAAGTCAGGTGAACAGAAGGACTTGAGTTCCTGTATGGTGTTATGATCACGCCACGTCTCATTAACCCCCCCCCCCCGCCCCTCTTCTTCCCAGAAAGATGCTTGTTTCTGTTGGCACGATGCGTAAAGAAACCAGCTGGCTGCATCAACTCCGATAGCGTGTCTCGAGTGAGCCATGTTTCCGTGAAGCAAAGAACGTTACAGTCTCTAATGTCTCTCTGGAATGCTACCCTTGTTCGGATTTCATCAACCTTGTTGTCAAGAGACTGAACATTGGCGAGTAGAATGCTCGGGAGCGGTGCGCGATGTGCCCTTCTCCGGAGCCTGACCAGAAGACCACTTCGTCTGCCTCTTTTACGGCGTCGTTGTTTTGGTTCGTTGGCTGGGATCCGATCCATTGTCCTAGGTGGTGGGCAAAACAGAGGATCCGCTTCGGGAAAGTCGTACTCCTGGTCATAATGATGGTGATTTGACATTGCTCTTATATCCAGTAGTTCCTCCCGACTGTATGTAGTAAAACCTAAGATTACCTGGGGTACCAATGCAAGAAATAACACGTAAAAAAACAAAAATACTGCATAGTTTCCTAGGAACGCGAAGCGAAGTGGCCATCTCTGTCAGCGCCGGAAGAATTCTCATAACCCTCAGTAAACTGGACACAACGTAAACTGGACACAACGTTCCATTGAAACATGTCTAGAATATTAATGTTGAATATTCTGAGAACATTTGTAAAATGGCGCCGGAGCAGAAGCCATACATTTTACGTGCCCCCAACCGATAGTGTTTTTTTGTTTGTTTATCGCCGATGTTTGTTACTTATTTTTTTACTTATTTTATGCATAATGTTGCCTCTACCGTCTCTTATGACCGAAAATAACTTCTAGACATCAGGACTGCGATTACTCACCACGGACTAGCAGAATCCATTTTCGAGGTGGAGGATATACGGCTCCCTCGGGAACAAGCCCCGACCCCCGTGATCTTGTTGAAGAGGAAGTGGAGAAAGAGGGGCCGGAGAGCGGGCTGCCTTCTGAGAATTAGAGGGCGATCAAATAAACCCCCGCTTCCCTCAATTCTGCTAGCAAACGTGCAATCGTTGGACAATAAAATCAACGAGTTACGTGGAAGATTAAACTACCAACGGGACATTAAAACTGTAACATCTTATGCTTCACGGAGTCGTGGCTGAACAAGGACAATACAGTATCAACATACAGCTGGCTGGTTATACGATGTACCGGCAGGATATAATGGCGGCGTCTGGTAAGACAAGGAGCGGTGGACTATGTACTTTTGTAAATAACAGCTGGTGCACTATATCTAAGGAAGTCTCAAGCTATTGCTCGCCTGAGGTAGAGTATATTATGATAAGCTGTAGACGACACTACCTACCGAGAGAGTTCTCATCTGTATTCTTCGTAGCTGTTTACATACCACCTCAGTCAGAGATTGGCACTAAGATAGCATCGAATGAGCTGTATTCCGCCATAAGCAAACAAGAAACGCTCACCCAGAGGCGGCGCTCCTAGTAGCCGGGGACTTTAATGCAGGGAAACATGTGATTTGATTTGAACATGGTAACCACATTCTGGGTAAGTTATGTTTGATATTAAGGGAATGGTCTCTTGGAAAGGTCCTTGCACATCACTGGAACATTCCTATGAACATTTTAGGCAATGAGACTCCGAAGGGAATGTTCTCTAATGTTGTGGTAATGTTTGTTGTTAGCTGAGAAGCAGCAGATATTGGTCATATTGGAGGGCAATGAAGCATTGGGTGGAGATGCTGTTTTTATCTAATAAAGGAATGGAAGGTTTCTTCTGAATCTGGATAAATTATTCAGTCATTACACACGCACACACACACACACACACATACACACACACACACACACACACACACACATGTTAAATAACTCCCCAATGCATAGTATGATGACATCATCCCTCTTTAGCTCCTCTTCAATGGAAACCAATCAAAGTCAGCGTGCTCCAACTTCGTTGTCCTCCTAACGATAGGAACATAGTTACAAAAGCCTTTACGTAAGCCCCTCTTTAGAGAACTAGAGAAAGGAGGCTAACAGTGGATTGACAGAGCTGAGCTCAGGGAAGACAACGGGTGGCAGGGAAGAAAGAGTAGAGGGTTTTCAAGCTTCACAAAGAAAGAGGGTGACAGACGGGGAGAAGTAAGGAGGGCGCAGGAGAGGGATGACGGAAATGTATTGGGCTCATGTGATGGCCCGCTAAACGGCTATAGAGGAGGGAGAGACAGAGGAAGCTAATAAATTACATCAACACATTTTACACATCTGCTGCTGTGCTGTGGCTATATTTTCCCTCCATTTAATTAGGATACTGAGGCTTTCCCCATAATGAAACTATTCTACAGTTAATGCGGTTACAAAATAATTATGACGATGTAGGTGCTCTACTGTAGGTGAGAGTTTACCAACACTGGCATAGCTGGTAGATAGGAGTAAATGTTGCATGATGTTATGTAAGGCTATATTTTTCAGCACTATTTACAGAATTAGATTCTTTCTTCGTCACTCGGTGCCGCCCCTACATGCTTTAACCTTTAACTGCGCTACTATTTTTGGTTCAGTCTCTGATGCTCGTTGTAGTGTTTTTATCAAGGCTTTGATTACCGTTTCAAACTCAAAGTAGACAGCCTCGGCCCTAAACCCTCAGCCCTTGAATGACGTTTTACATCATCACATCCGAGTGTACCTTAAATGTCCCTTTCCCAAGCAAGGGAGATTGATGATCGGAGACGCTTGGTGGAAATTTTGTAGTTGAGCTTAAAAACAACCAACCTAACGCTATTAATGTGCCTAGTAAGCTAGTGAATCTGGTTAGCACTTCTGTCAGGTAACTAGCTATAGTTACCCATAGCTAGTTTTATAGTTTGGTCATTTATTCCAATAAATTAAAGAAATTATCGTCGTCGCCGGCCTATTAGCTGCCATCGATTCCCTTTCCGTTTCTGTTTATTGGGTAATTAGGTACACCTGTTTTGAGTTAGTGTTTGTTTGTAGGCTATTTAAGGGCACTAGGCCCGCTGGGTATTTGTGCGGGCTTGTTTTCTGTTATCTGGTGTATGAGTGTAATCAGTATTTTTCCCGGACAGTTTAGTCCGTTGTATTTTGGGACGGGTTGTTTCATGCGCCCTGGTGTTTTGCATGTCGTGGCTCCACAGTCTATGGAATAAAATATCCACGAACGCTCTCTGCGCTTGACTCCTCCACTCACCATTGTTAGAAGTTGTGACAGAAGCCCGCACCACCTAAATGGAGTCAGCAGGAGCAGCGACCACCCCTCTCCCAACTATGGAGGAGCACGTTCATCACCATACAGCTGACCTCCATCGGATCGGTACAGCGATGGACCAGAGGATGGAACGTTGGGAGAGGAGTGGTCTACCGACGTCTACCCCAGCTCCCCCACAGACGACGCCACCTTCTCCACCTACGTCGTCCTCTGGGTCCAGCACATTGCGTTTTTTCCCACTCTTCAGCATAAGGCGCTAGTCGATTCAGGCGCAGCTGGGAGTTTTATGGATCGCGGACTCGCCCGTAAGTTGGGTATTCCGTTGTGCAGATAGACCCACCTGTCCCCGTGCACTCCTTAGATAGCCGACCGTTAGGGTCAGGGCTGGTCAGGGAGGCCACGATTCCGCTGGACATGGTAACGCAGGGGGATCATAGGGAGAAGATCAGTTTCTACCTTATTGATTCACCTGGGTTTCCAGTGGTGTTGGGGGTTCCCTAGCTGGCTATTCACAATCCCCTCATTTCCTGGAAACAGGGGGCTCTTCAGGGGTGGTCAGACGAGTGTTCGGGTAGGTGTATAGGAGTTTCCATCGGTGCCACGACGGTGG